>NC_056745.1:353223633-353508633 GCF_019279795.1 Protopterus annectens | reverse complement strand
ATAATAAATTTTTGTTGGTCTGTCTTATGGGAACAGAAGTAAAAAACATGCAAACATTAATACTCTAATATAACACTTAGATTTACAAGATATTCCATTCAAAGTATTAAATCATATGCAAGTAGTACATTCTTTCCACTTACTCAATCACAATTAAAAGAATCTCCAAAATTCAATTTTATTTATATTACATTTTACATAATAACATTGATCCAAGAATATAATCCTATTTTATGTAAACTTTTTGGTCCATATAACAATGGTATAAATAATACAGTTTGTAATTATGTTACTCATGGAACAAACATATCTTTATCTGAAAAAAAATAACACCTATTTATTAAAATCTGTTAGAAACACCGCAAAGTTTCAATTTTAGCATATATTTACATGGGGATTATTATATATTGCCTTTTTGGCACAAAATAGAACAGCAGAAAAAAAACTGAATAGATTGTTGGAGATGTAAACAGCATTGTAAGGCTGATTGTCACATAAATTTTATGATTATCCATCTTTAAATACCTGCTGGAATAAAACTGCATTTTTTCAGGAATTATGGATTGAAAATGTTTTCTTTAGACAAAAAGTTATTACTACTCTGCATTCCCAAAAAAAATCATCAAATGGCTAAATTGTTATGTAGTATGGCCATGTTTTGCTGTGGTGAGAAAAAATATAACAAGAATATGGAAACTGAGTTTGCGCCACAATCTGATGAATTTTATCATCAGTCTAAGAAGTTGTTTAACAATAAAACAGTCCACTAGAGCTATCAGTACCATCATTTATAAAGATATTTAATATTGCAAGTGTAAAAACTTTCACACAGCCCTTCACCAGGCTTATCAGTGCATCCAAAACAACTCATTTTTAATTCCTCAATATAATTGTTTTATCTTGGGTTATAAGTACATCACTTAGAGGGAACGATTGAATGCATTTTACTGAGAAAAAGGAATTAAAATGGATTTTATGCTTTCAAGCTTCCAGGTCTTAATGGCAATATCAGCATCAAACCTGATTTCCATAATTTACACAATTAGATTTAAAGTGAATGTCTCCTTACATTTCTAATTGTTTCGTTGATCATGTGATTGCTTTAATTTGTTATAAATTAGATTTTTTAATGTACTGATAAGTCTGATAAAGCATTGTGTGAAAGTTTTTAAACTTGAGCTATTACATATTTTTATAAACGGTGATACTCATGGCTCTAGTCGACTGTTTTATTATTATACAGTTTTGTTTTGTTCAAGTCTGGTTGATTCATCACTACACTTATTTATTTGTATCACTTCATGAAGTTGTGTAAAGAGAGACCAATGTAAAGGAAAACAGAGTATTTCAAAAACGTTTTACAAGGAATCCATAGTATAACATTTCTTCTCTTATTAATGTTTATATACAAAATGATATATTCTATAACTATAAACATGCATAAATATGATTAAAGCTGGACTATACATTTTAAATTATAATTATAATATATATTTAATTTTGACTTGTCATACATACACCTCTTTTTCTTTCAGGCATTCATTGTAAATATTGTTGATGTTTATACACTTTCATTCTTTGAAGATGATTTTATAGAATATAAAATTAAAGTATGCATTATTGGCAAATTATATATGTATATATCAGAATGTGAATAAATCTCTTCAAGGAGACTGTCACCATCAAGATAAACATTTGCATGATTGATATATATCAACAGTTTATTCTTTGATCTAGACTCAGCCTTTTTTAAACTAGAAATATCTTTATTGAATGTTCACAACTGACATAGGTGATCATACATTTATATGAATGAAAAAAAATACTGACATATTGTCATTTGCAAACATTATATGTCACATATAATCATCTATACAGTCATTCTCAATCAAAGGTTACATAGCTCATTCAATCCTTCCTTTCTTTAAACATCATTCCTCCTCCAAAACATTATTCTGCAGACATTTTTTCCACAATTCTATTATTCCTATGCAATTTGTTCATTCCTTTTTTTAAAGATCCTAATTTCAGTTATTTTATCTCTGTTAATTTATTCACTGCTGTTGTACACTGAATTTCAACTTTGATTTAATTTTTCTAGTAATTGCTTTTTTGGCAGCCATCAGAATTAAACTTAGCAAGGCCTTACTATGTCTAAGCAATTCTAGTTCTGTATCACAGCTTAAAAAATAATTTCCTTAGTTACATGACTTTACTCACCCAGTTCTTCTGACAGAGTAGCCTTCAGGGAATTGTTAAAGTCTGCCAAGTAATTATGATAAAAATATGTTCCCAGTTATATCTGTCTTCCCCATCATACCTCCAACATTTGCAATTGACCTGAGAAGAAATTATGTGGAGTCTGCTTGGGGCATAACAATACCTATGCAAACACTTCCAAGTAAAAATCCTAAGTCTTGTAGACCTTGGTGCATAGCTGGAAGCCATACATATATTTTCCCATTGTTTCTTTGTGAATGGCTTATCTGATGTCACTTCCAAATCCTTTCTAACCTCCTCTAATTGATCCCTAAAATTGTCATGCAATATTTTGTAAGGCCTACTAATTATTCCTTTTTTAACATTGTTTCTGTTCTAGATTCTAATAAAAACTCTACTAGTGCTCTTCTTTCACTTATGATCCCCCTATTTTTTTCTCTTTGTCTATACTCTGATATCAATCCAGGATAGGGAAGGCAATTTATATCCTGAAGTCCAAATATATTCTTGACATCTTCCCATTATATTAACCTTCCCTCTATAATTATTTGCTCCTGATATATTGGTTCTTTTGCTGATTTTCTCCAGTGTATTCCTGCCTTCTCTTGCCTATATTCTGTATCCATAATTGCAATTACCCTATTGGCATAATCTTCTTTCTCCATTCCCATGTTGGCTTAGTTCTTAGAATGCTTTCTCCTACTTTATGAATATAATATTCTGTATGGTTGTTGTCTTTCTCCTTAAGGATCTGCATCCAACATCCTAGTCACTTCTTATTGCTTGATCTTTCCCCCATTTTATCATCATCCCTCTCCACTTTGAATTATAGATTTCTGCTTGTACTATGTATAGAAGCCTTAACTGTGCAGCACTGAAAGTCCCCCTCAGATCAGGTAATCCCTGACCATCTTGTTGTACTGCAAGGATCAGCTTATCTCACTTGATACTTGCCCTCTTCCTCTCCCAGATAAAATCCTTCAATTATTTATTAATTGCTATCTACAAATTCTCATCTGGTTGATAAAAATATGCCTGACCTGTGTATAAAACTAAAGGGACTAAAAAATGTCAATGCTTGTATCTTACTATCCATATCTATAAAACAGAGCTTCCAGTTTCTCAGTTTTTGTAGTATTTTTTGTTTACTCTATTCCCATATATCCTTAGCTGCTATAACAGAATAATTTTCAACCCATAATCTTAAGTACTTCATTTTATCATATCTCCATAAATATGTGTTTTGTTGATCCAATTCATGTGTGGGCACAAAGTTTATAGCTAATGTCTTTGTTTTATCTTCACTAACATTGTATCCTGAAAAGACTTGAAACTGTCTCAGCACTGAAATATCCTACTCTGATTTTATCAGGTGAAAAATAATATTATCTGCAAATAATGCCAACTTTTTTTTATCCTGCAATACATCAATCATTTATTTTCTTTTCCAGTAACTCTAAATATAATGCAAATAGCAAAGGGATAAGAGTACTACCCTGCCAGGTTCCTCTCTTCAAACATAACTTTTCAGACAGTAACCCCCCTACTTTAATTTTTGCCTCCAATCCTCATATATTTTCCTAATTAACTTCATTATTGTCAGGAAATGCAGATGTGAAGTTAAATATGTCTTGGTAGTCATGCTACAAATATGACTGCAGAAAGTGTGTAAATTCTAGCTAAATTGTTTAAAATCATGAAAAGTGATGATGTCACAATGTTACTTCAAATTTAACAGCAAATTTGGAAAATATAACAATGGCAATGTGATTGAAAAATGGTCAATTAATATTCTAATCCCAAAAGGGCAATTCTAAAGTGTGTTCAAATTATTAAACAGTTACACTTGTTACACTTGCTAAGGAGGTAATGTTTATTTTATTTTTATTTATTTATTTTGCATTTGTTGACCGGGATAATCCGACTGGATTCATGTCCATTTTCAGTCGAGGCCTGGGGAGAAAAGCTCCAAGGTAAGCAGATACAATAAAAACAATGAAGACATATTATAAATATGGTATAGACAAAGAATATATAAACAAACATGAATAGACAAGTTCAACAGGTTAGAGTTGCTCTCTGGTGACAGTTAGGGGTAAGTTCAACAGTAATCTGATTAATAGATTTTTCACATTCTTGATGAGCGTTAGCCAGGCATGTTGCAGTAGCAAAACCAGTTTAGTGCCAGATGTTGTATACGTCTAGTTACAAATTGGCCTAGGGAGGAGAGCAAAGTAATATCAGCTGGAAATGAGTTCCAGGCTCTGCCTGCAGAGTTTGCAAAGAGGGAATCACCAGCTGCATTGTTAATTTTGATTGTCTGAATTAGTAGTCTGTTTGAGGATCGAAGCAGTCTTGGATTGTTATAGGGGGTGATAAGATTTTTAAGTGCTGGACTATTATCTGGATTATAAAGGATTTTATTAGCCATAATCAGTAGGTTATATTGGATTAGACTGGGTAGTTCAAGATGGTTAAGATTGATGCAGTTGTGTGTCCTAAAATGCAGGCCAGTGGCAAACCTGGCAATGTGATTATAACAGGTTGAGAGTTTATTAAGTACAGTCTTGTTTAGATTAGAGAGTAGGGGGATGTATATAGAAGTGTTGAAAGTAGGTGAGAGTGATCTTTGGCAATTTTGGCTGGAGGGGTGAGGAAGGCTTTTATTCTGTAAAGTGACCCTAGTTTTTTTATTGATGGTTTTGATCGATTGATTTACATGTAGGTTGAATTTTAGATTATTATCAATAATGACACCTAATAGTTTTGTAAAGTGGTCAGGAGAGATTATTGTGCCATCATTTGCATTTATGGTAAAGGTAAAAGCAGCAGACCTTTGTGTTGGTCAATCAATCGAGCCAGTTTTCTATAGTATTAAAGGTGGACTGTGTAGCAGACCGTAAATGTGTAGGAGATGTAGCTGAGCAAATCAGGGTGGAGTCGTCAGCATATTGGATACAGCTGACATTTGGGATGACAGTATACAAGTTGTTAATAAAGATGGAAAACAGTTGGGGCCCTGGTATAGAGCCTTGTGGTACTCCAAGGGTGTTAGGTAGTAGGTTAGAGAGCTTGTTCTGCCAAAGAACAGCCTGCTGGCTCCCATTGAGGTAAGATTTAAACCATTAAAGGGCTTTAGAATCTAGACAGAAAGTTTGCAGGGTGTAAATCAGAAGTTGGTGGTCAACCATGTCAAGTGCCTTGGAAAGATCCAAGAAGAGGGCTGAAGATATGTGATTATTGTTAAGGTTATTGTTTATGGTATTGGTAAAGCCTAGTAGGGCTGAAGTAGTGTTGTGGTGTGGACAGAAGCCGTGTTGGGTATCTGCCATGAGGTGATTCTGGATTAGGTGGTGCATGAGTTGTTTGTGTATACATTTCCCATAATCTTTGCAAGTGGAGAAAGTATAGCTATTGGTCTATAATTGGGGAATTCGGTGGAGGAGCCTCCTTTATGTAGTGGGATTACATAGGATGTTTTCCAAATGGCATGAAATTTAGCCTCTGCTATGGTATGATTAATTAGTATTGATACTGGGTAGGCAATAGCATCAGCTAATTTTTGAAGGTACTCGGCGGTGAGTTGATCAGTGGAGAGTGTGGTTGGTTTTAATTTTTTGATCAAGGTATGGATAAGTGACATGGACACTGGTTGGAAGCTGAATGAGAGTAGGTTCATAGGGATGGTACTATCAGGGCCAGGGGAGCTAGGGGATAATTGGATAGCTAGGGCTTGAATTGTCTCAGTAAAGAAATGGTTAAAACTATCTGAAACATCCTCAGGGGGTTTATCAATGGTAGCAGTGGGGATAGGGGTAGAAGTTTTTCCAAGATGAAGTAGATTATTCAGCTTTGCACATAACTTCTGAGGATTGTTCTGGTTTGCTGTTGAAAATTACAATAGTATTGTTTTTTGTCTTGTAAAATGGATTTTTTTAGTTTCATTCCTAGTTTGCCTGTATTTAACATGATCTTGGGGGGTCTTTAGTAGAACGCCATAGATATACTATATAGAATACTGACTACAAGTGTTTTTTTTTAGGCTACTGAGTCACACCAGGTCAGCCAAGGGGGGAAGAGAGAGGGAAATCCTAAGCACCTAGATTTGAAAATGATGCCTGTACTAAGATGTAGCAGATTTACCCATATGAGGAAAGAGGGGGTGGGGGAAAAGAGTAGGAATGGTTAGAGGAATACCTTGATTGACTCAAGACACCACACCAGAGGTAATCTGAATGTAAGAACCTAAAATCTACACTCAGCACTTTAATGTTACTTGCACTCAGCACTTTAATTTTACATATGTTTAGCAGGAAAGACAGATCAACAGTATACAACTTTGAGGATTTATACAAGAGTTACTTGTTGAAATGTCAGACAAGTAAGTAAAACTTTCAATAGGAATCTGTCTGAAAGTTAGAAAGCCAGAAAAGTACAAGGTATACCTGTAAAAATTAGGGTCAGAGAGACAAATGTATGACTCAGTGTACTTGAGTTACAGAGGAAGGAGGCAACCACTCACGTAGAAAAGAGCCCTATGGCTGACCAAAATGCTGACTTGCTTATTTATACAGCACTATAAAAGAAAGCTTAAATGCTTTTTATATGTGTAACATACTCTTGCTTAATTGCTGTGAGAAACAGTTTTGTTGTGGTGGCCAACTGCAATCCTGTAGACACCGTTATGCAGGAGCTGCAGTATGTTAGTGTAGGCAAATGTGAAGTTCAACTAGGAAAAGAGAAAAGCAGAAATTCTAGGGTAAGCATTAAGGCAGCAACAGGCAGTTATTTTATAATAGTACATTCAGAAAGGTTTTGTGGGGGTAAAGTAGCACACTTCAGAATGGATTAGGATTTGTAGCAAAGAAACCTTATCAAGAGAGCAATGCAGTAAATAAACACTAGATTTTAAATATATACCAGTAAGAGAAAGAGAGAGAAAGAGAATAAGAACTGCCTGATGTAGAAGTTAGATTGGCAAGGAAGTTCAAATTGTCAATGCCTGCTAGAAAATGAAAAAGAAAAAGCAATGGAGTTTTAGCAAAACATTTCAGCATACTGTATTGACAATTATAAATTCTTAGAAAGTCAGTCATAAACTGATGGGAATTGTTAGAGACATTTTAAAACTATGTCACTTTATTTGCCTGCTGAAGAACTTGTATGCAGGAAAAATAAATGTTTATCAAATTATTCCAGAAAGGAGTGTGACATGGCTCTATATTGTTACCATACTTTCTATGCTAAATATATCATGCAAAATGCTGGGAGAGACAAATCAGATGCTGCAATTAATACTGTCGGGGGAACTATTACCAGTTCAGTTATGCAGATCATATTACTCTAAAAGCTGAAAATGAGTAAGAGGTCTAGAGTCTGTTTCATAAGGTGAAACTAAGTACAAATGTTGACTTGCTGTTTAGAATTAAAAGAAAAAATATGTAATTTCTCCTGCTAAATTCATTGCAAAGTGATGATAAAAAGGGGGGGGGGGGGGCAGTGTCAGATTTCATTTTCCTAGGCTCAAAGATCTCTGCAGGTGGTGATGGCTGCTGTGAAATTAAAAGATGCTTACCTCTTGGAAGGAAAGCTATGGCAAATCTGGATAAGATTTTAAAGAATAAAGGTATGTATACTAAAACCTATGTTTTTTCCAATAATAATATATGGCTGTGAGCAATGGACTATAAACAAGACTGTGCACATGGAAAATCAATGCTTTTGAAATATTGTGTTGGAAAAATGTTTTGCGAATTCTTTTTTTTTTTTCAAAGAGGTCTTTATTAAGTTTTTCAAATAGAAATAGTAAAATCAACTTCCATTATACACATACCCCGGGATTCATGAAGCTCGGCGCAAGGCCGGCGTAAGGCCTGCGCCGGCGGTGCATGGAATATCCGGCGCAGTAGCGCCATATACATATTAATGAGAGTGCACCGGAATCACAGACACGTGCGTAGTGTACGTGAGCGAGCCCAGGTAGGATGCGTCTGGAGGCGTGTCTAAGCCGGCAGGAGGTGAGCAACCTAATGTGCTGACAGCCACGGTCCGCCCACAATAGTAATGGCAGCAGCCAGGTCCCGTGCAGAATGAAACGCACGTACAGTACGCAACATAGTCCCCGTTCCAAATTAACGGAGAAGCAAATAGAAGCCACCAAGGCATAAGTGTACCCGTTCAAGGAGCAAAGGATATGCATAAGACCGCCTCCGTCCTGCAATGCACTGTCAGTGTTGACACTCAGAGAAGGTGTACAGCCGCATGTCAGCGCGCCGCACCGACATAGGAGCAGCGACTAAGGTCACCACCTGTCCCACTTTGTTTGGGGCAGTCTCTCCATGGACAGTTGTGTCCCGAAAAAGCGTATTAGAAATGGCTGATGTGCTACGAGTGTAGGACACAATGATATCCCGTATGTAATGTAATGGTAGCATGAATTGTTTATTTCTGTAACAGAAATACCGAAATGACACAATAAACAGAATAAGCAAGGAAATTGCCACAATAATAAGCAAATTATTTAGGCAAACAAGTGAATTTCTATGCTATATAGTGACCGTTTGTATGTGTCGGCCTGTAAAGGCAGATGTGAGTCCCGGAAATATCCCAGATCGGAAAATGGAAAAGGTGGAAACCCCAGCAGCGACATGGGCATGGTCACCAGGGTTACCTGCTGTCCCAAAGTGCCATGGACAGTCCCTGATTGGACAGTCGTGTCCCTGCAACAATCGTAAAATGGAAAATGACCTGCGATCCCCTGCCATAAATTCCGCAATATACATGTAAATAGTAGCATAAAACATACACATTACGGTATGGAACACAGACATGGCATAAGAAAATAAATAAGGAACCCAAACGCTAACAGAATGGGCTCATAGTATGGCAAACAAGTGAAGTTCTGTCTACTGCACTAGCCCTGGGTATGTGTAGTCCTGCAAATTTCGAAGTGTCCACATAACATGCCCCACTATGGGCATTGGAAAAGGTGCCAACCATAATGGTCACAAGCAGTAGTGACAGTACATAGCCGGGTAGCTGTGCCGACATAACAACAGTAAGGAAGCAAGATACCCCAAACACAGGCAAACATGTGCATAGCAACATATCCCAGACCCAGCAACATCTCTGTTGCATACACTGGATGGTGTATGATGAAGTGTAATATCCAGAAGCAGAACCCATGCATTCGGATGTACTACACAATAGCCTCATTGTACATGTCAGTCACACCCATGTATACCCCAGCACCCAAACCTGCTAGCATCCGTGTGCAGCTATACAACCACACACAATGTGCATACCTGAACTGTGGTAAGATGTTTGTGTTAGGCAATGCCACGCTGGCAAATACCCACATGTCAGCAACCCACCGCAGGTACAGATATGTAAATGGCTGCATGTGAATGTGTCAGCAGAATGTGTACATCCGCATGTAGTATGTACCGTCCAAACCATCTAGGTTTGCATACGACACGGTGCACATAAGTGTACACATGTGGACAAGTCGGTCGTTGGACCACCGCGGCGATTATCATTGCAGTGAAGTCGATCACATATAGCGGAACAGGTGCCTAACACACAGGACATCCTAACAGGGTGCTACAGGCAAAGAAAAGGAAACTGGGACATCACATGTGGAGATTAGCGTGGCTGGACGGACAAATACACACGGTCAAGGTAAAGGATGGAACAACATGCATATGGCTGGATAGATGTTGTTCGTAAAATATATAGAAACACATATGAAGGTCCAGTTTACACTCGAAATACTATATAATGTATTGAATTGTACCGTACAATATGGCAGCAGAACCAAGCCTGCATGTAATTGGTGAAGCTAAGCTGTACTGTGATGGAATTCTGAACCTGGCAGTAAGCAGGACAGCAGGCTCATGTCTGTCATCATTAATTATGTGCTGGGTTACAGAACAATAAATGTATGTACATGCATAACAGCACTCCTTCCCCAGAGGAGGATGGCCTTGTGAGCTCAATGGAAGATAGCAGTACAACTCCCTACCAGACAGACAAAGCAACGTATCAAGAAATTAACTGTCCACTGTATCGTAACAGTCTAGGGTCCTTGAAACAGCTACAATCACAAAAGGATACTGTAATGTACAAGGTGCCTTGCAAGGCTGTGTTATTCCCATGAGAAAACAATTTAAGTTCCCATGATGTACACAGTCTGGGGTTGTTGTTCCGATAATAAAGTGGCAATACCTCCCAATCGTGACCTCTGGGTATGGTATGAAAGTGGTTGTTAACCTGCAACATTGGATGTATAGCATTGGTTTCTGGTGTCGGAAGACATGGTTCCTGTAGCACAACACAGTATGGGTAGTCAAGCACACATACACGATTGCTGAACACACAGCATCAGTGAAACCCAATGCTCACAAGGACAGAGTCCGACAAGCTCTACACTTTACATATGCACAGTGGTGTCCAGTGTAGGACCCAAAATTGTGGAAAGAACCAAATTATGTCTTATTTCAATGCGTACCTGAAATCAGTGTCGTCACAGGTACACATATGCACCGCAAGAGTGTTTAATGTTGCTGATAGCTATGCATGTAATGCAGCACAGATGCACAGCAATACCCAGGGTACCGGGTCCATAGAACTGCGCCCACATCACAGTCCCGCACACATGACGGATGTGTAATGGGTACTGTCAATTGTTGCAGTCAAGGGATTCTGGGTATGTAGACTCTGTGCTCGGTGTTGTTTCGAGGCAATCCTTTCTCCCGCCCTGTGGAGGGATGTGTCGCGTATCACCTGCCTTACTCTCCGCTAATAATGCAAACCATACTCGGAGAATGCTAAATGTAGGTGTGTAATGTGTACAGCCCTATACTACTGTCCAGTAGGCAATTGTCATGGATGGACACCCGTATGGCCAGAATGGCACCCACAACTGCAAACCCGGTAAATGACATAGCAGCGGAAGGCATAACACAGGAAATACACATAGGGACTACAGTTGACATTCCACATACAAAGCAGGACCGTCGTGCCAACACTGGCATACAGCACTCAATCTGCCAGCAACAGACGGAGGAGCACCCGCTACCGTACAGCGTAACAGATGTGCGACCTGTGGAACACATACTAATGGCACACACACAACGTCAAGTAGGATATGTAAACTATGGCTTTCCCACCTATGAAGACAACATGGTTAAATGAATGCATAGGTAAGCAACATGTTCTGGTGGTGTTATAGTGGAAATACAGTGACGGATATGTCCCATTGGGACGTCTGCGGTTTAAATGGAGCATTTGCTAACCAGCATCTTTGGATGTATGTAATTTGTCCACAGTAGTAAATCACCTGGTTATGTAGCACCATGTGGAATGGGTAGTCCAACAGACATCCGCGATCTCTGAACACACAGTATCAGTGAAACCCACTGCTCACAAGGACACAGTCCGACAAGCTCTACACTTTACATATGCACAGTGGTGTCCAATGTAGGACCCAAAAATTTGTCTAAAGACAGGAATGCCGCCTTCTTTCAACACTTAAGTGAACTCATTGTCGTTACAGGTACACATATGCACCGCAAGCGTGTTTAATGTTGCTGATAGCTGTCCATGTAATGCAGCACAGATGCACAGAAATACCCAGGGTACCGGGTCCATAGCACTGCATCCACATCACACTTCCGCACACATGACGGATGTGTAATGGGTACTGTCAATTGTTGCGGTCAAGGGATTCTGGGTATGTAGACTCTGTGCTCGGTGTTGTTTCGCAGGCAATCCTTCCTCCCGCCCTGTGGGAGGGATGTGTCCGTAGCACCTGCCTTACTCTCCGCTAATAATGCAAACCATACTCCGGAGAATGCTAAATGTATGTGTGGAATGTGTACAGCCCTATACTAGTGTCCAGTAGGCAATTGTCATGGATGGACACCCGTATGGCCAGGATGGCACCCACAACTGCAAACCCGGGTAAATGACATAGCCGCGGTAAGGCATGACACAGGAAATACACATAGGGACCACAGTTGACATTCCACATACAGAGCCGGACTGTCGTGCCAACACCGGCATACACAGCACTCAGTCTGCCAGCAACAGACTGAGGAGCACCCGCTACCGTACAGCGGAACAGGTGTACGACCTGTGGAACACATACTAATGGCACACACACAACGTCAAGTAGGATATGTAAGCTATGGCATTCCCACCTATGAAGACAACATGGTTAAATGAATGCATAGGTAAGCAACATGTTCCGGTGGTGTTATATTGGAAATACAGTGACGGATATGTCCCATTGGGATGTCTGCGGTTTATATGAAGCAGTTGGTAACCAGCATCTTTGGATGTATGTCATTTGTTCACAGTACTTAATCAGCTGGTTATGTAGCACCATGTGGAATGGGTAGGCAAACAGACATCCGCGATTCCTGAACACACAGTATCAGTGAAATCCACTGCTCACAAGGACACAGTCCGACAAGCTCTACACTTTACATATGCACAGTGGTGTCCATTGTAGGACCCAAAAATTGTCTAAAGACAGCTCTTCCGCCTTATTTAATCACCTAACGGAACTCATTGTAGTCACAGGTACACATATGCACCGCAAGCGTGTTTAATGTTGCTGATAGCTGTCCATGTAATGCAGCACAGATGCACAGAAATACCCAGGGTACCGGGTCCATAGAACTGCATCCACATCACACTTCCGCACACATGACGGATGTGTAATGGGTACTATCAATTATTGCGGTCAAGGGATTCTGGGTATGTAGACTCTGTGCTCGGTGTTGTTTCGCAGGCAATCCTTCCTCCGCCCTGTGGGAGGGATGTGCGTAGCACCTGCCTTACTCTCCGCTAATAATGCAAACCATACTCCGGAGAATGCTAAATGTAGGTGTGGAATGTGTACAGCCCTATACTAGTGTCCAGTAGGCAATTGTCATGGATGGACACCCGTATGGCCAGGATGGCACCCACAACTGCAAACCCGGTAAATGACATAGCCGGTAAGGCATGACACAGGAAATACACATAGGGACCACAGTTGACATTCCACATACAAAGCCGGACTGTCGTGCCAACACCGGCGTACAGCACTCAGTCTGCCAGCAACAGACTGAGGAGCACCCGCTACCGTACAGCGGAACAGATGTGCGACCTGTGGAACACATACTAATGGCACACACACAACGTCACGTAGGATGTGTAAACTATGGCATTCCCACCTACGAAGACAACATGGTTAAATGAATGCATAGGTAAGCAACATGTTCGGTGGTGTTATATTGGAAATATAGTGACGGATATGTCCCATTGGGATGTCTGAGGTTTATATGAAGCAGTTGGTAACCAGCATCTTTGGATGTATGTCATTTGTTCACAGTACTAACTCAGCTGGTTATGTAGCACCATGTGGAATGGGTAGTCAAACAGACATCCGTGATTGGGGAACATACACCAGCAGTGAAAAGCACTGGGCAGGTGGACACAGTCCAGCAACATCTAACTTGACATATGCACATCGGTGTCCATTGTAGGACCCAAAAATTCTGTTCAGAGAATGCCTGCTAGCTTCCTGCATTACTCATGTGACCTAATTGTCGTCACCACGTCACAGGTACACATAGGCACGCAAGCGTGTTCAATGTTGATGATAGCTGTCCATGAACTGCAGCACACATGCACAGAAATACCCAGGGTATCGGGTCCATTCAGCTACGTCCACATCACACTGCAGCACACATGAAGGATGTGTAATGGGTACTGTCCACTGTTGCAGTCAAGGGAGTCTGGGTATGTAGAATCTGGCCTCGGTGTTGTTTCGCAGGCAATCCTTTGTCCCGCCCGTGGAGGGCGTGCGTAGCACATGCGTCACACACCACTAATACTGCACACCATACTCCGGGGAATGCAAAATGCAGGTGTGAAATGTGTACAGCCCTATACCAGTGTATAGTAGGCAATTCACATGGATGGACAAGCGTATGACTAAGATGGCACACATAAATGCAAACCCGGTGGAATTACACTGCCGTAGGCATTACACAAGTCATACACATAGGGACTACAGTTGACATTCCCCATACAAGAAACACAGACAACCAGCCGATGATGTCCAAAGCAAAGACGAGGTACTGTAGGGACCGTCAGTGACCAACCAGAGCACACCAAGAATTAAAGGCAGTCACCATAGTCTATTGGAGCCCGCCGTCTGCTTCATAAGCAGACTTATTCAGACTACATACAATGCAGTCCAACCTACTACATTTACAAGCATTAATTGGTTGGTACATTAGATGTGCTAGGTACTAATTACATGCCTTAAAGGCAGACAAGCGAACAAACCTTACTTGGGTTACACATCCCACACAGTGAGGACATCAGACATTGCTTTGAAAGGTACAGTCTTCATCGGAAAATGGAAATATATGTACATATATGAAACATGAACCAACATAAAATGTTTTCCAAATGTCTGACTGTGTAAGCTACATATATGTCCTATTGTGCCAATATATTAACAGAACTGCAGACACCTAGTAATATGAATGAACCATAATATATACACATAAACCGTATGATTATGACTACTGTAAAATAGACCAACGAAATGTAAAGATTCACAATGTGCTAATGTAACATTCATTTAGAAGGTTACTTAAATAAATCAATCCAGACATCCATGTGTAAATACTAACAGAAGGCCAGCGAGGTGCTTGCCCTCACATGTACTGGGATGTCGTTCCACAGCATAGTGAGTGTCTGGGTGATGAATCCGTCCCAACAACACGTTCGATTAATGACAGTGTCAAGGTGTCCGTCAGCTGCCCTTGTGGTTCTGAGGGATCTACCTTATTTACGTGAAGCATAGTCATCAGATCTGGGTTCGACCTAGCCGTGCATGCCAGGCACGGGTCACCTCTGGGCAAGTGGTATGCAACTGTATACAGCTGGAATTCTTTCAGTCGGTCAGTATAACACATATACCCGAGACCCTGCATCCGTTTGTCGAAGAACTGTTGGTGCCTTTCCAGCTGCTGCAGGTGTTGGGTCAGATACATTCTGAACGGGGCATTGTACCCAATCATAGGTCTATTGAGTGATGAGTACAAGGGGACAATGACCTCCGCTGATCTAGATGTGAATCCCTTCATGATGATGTGGGCAATGTGGAAGGTCTACCTAACTATGTTACCAACATCTGTGTGTCCTAACGAGGTTAACAACAACACGTGTCCCCAGATCACTGGTAACCCCTCCGTGCTCAGTGGACTGCCACCTATATGGTAGCTCGGGGTAACCTTGTTCATCCCGAAGGGTATGCCTATGCATTTCCTGGCATTTAGCTGTAGGACATGTCTCTGGTACCACTTATCCACATCTGTGAGGCACTCCTGAAGGATATCTGTGTCAGATGTGTGTCTGACTTTGGCATCCGGTTTGCAGTCGTATGCAAACATTGTCACCCATAACCCCTGTGTATGCGTGTACATTGGAAGCGTAGATGCTGGAAATAGTGGACCCAGGACTGAGCCCCATGGGACACCACCTGTGACTGGCTGTGAGTATGACATGGCGCCAGCAACTATGGCCATGTGTGTTCTGTGACTTAGCCGGGCAACGTTGTTTACCATATGGCGATGTATGGATTTACATTCAAGATGACGGGTTTATCAAGTATACCGAGGGGGTATTGTGTCGAAGGCCTCTGCCGGGTTGAGGTAGGCTGTATGGACTGCTTTACCCTCAGCAATGGCCTTGGTGACTGATTCTACAAAGTGAAACACGTGTAAAGGGCATGATCTGACTATGACCAAGCTAAACTGGGTTGTATCCAAAGTATGCGGGTCCCCTATGTCTTTATCTATGTGTCCCATTATGATCCATCTCCATGGCTATGCAGATAAGGCTTGTCAAACTAATGGTATGGTAATAACCAGGGTCAGTGGAGGCACCATCTATGTGGAGTGTGACTACAGTCGCCCTGTGCTACTACTCACGTACGGATCCTGAGGTGAGGCTAGGATTACACAGCAGTCCGAAGTGTGGGTTAAATTCCCCATAGAGTTCCTGGAGTGCACAGCTGGGACACCATGTGGACCCATGGATGCTGTGTTGACTGCCTTGGGGCTGGATGTGGGTAATGCTGGACATACCCACGGCAGGCGTGCCACGTTCCCGAGTCCGATGCCCAAGGGGCCACACACAAAGCCGGCCTTAGGCATAGGCCAAGTAGGTAGCCGTAGGGTGTTGCTCTACCGGGGCACCTTTCCAGACTCTATTTGGTGTAGGTAGACCAGGAGGGTGGCGGGTGGCGTGTCGGTGGCAACTTCTGCCTAGGTCACCACTTACCCTAAGGCCACTCTTCCGTGGGTAATACAGCAGTACCCACACCCAGACGCGGGTCATCGCTAGGGTCATTGCTAGTATGGCACATCATCTACGTAAGGAAGGAAACCATATATCCCCAGACATAATGGCACAGCATAATGCCTGTTCGCCGCCAAAGGCAGACATACGTCACCAGCGTCGGTGCGGACGTCGCGCGAGATGTCCGTTAACAATGCCGACAATGTGTCGCTTTGTGAAACAAACTCCACAGAGACATTCAATAATAGACAACGACGGACAACCCGATGTCCTCGTGTCTGAGCTGTTCAACCTGTTACGCCATGTTAAATGTGTGTAGCACAGCGGAACCGGGCCAAACAAAGCAACGGACATGTCTGTGGCTCAGTGAAAGTCGTCACGCAATGTTAAACCCTTGTAATATTGCGACACAGGCCATACATACGGAGGGTTAGTAATGGAAGTAGGTTAGTTCGATCAGACCGTGTGCAATTAGTATAACGAGATCTACAACGGATACACCGCCAATCGGCGACACGGTCAAGACTAAATGGGGGGAAGTCGTGACATGGTACCATGGACACGGACAAAACGTGCCCATGTGACTCATCTAACATTCGTACAGGGTCAGGGCGGTCCCGCACAGTGGGCGGCCAAGACCAAACCCAAAGCACCACAGCAACACCCTGACAATCGAAGGCCTGTATGCATATGGGATATAAGCAGCTGTCATCTGAACAGCCCTGTGGTGACGACATATGCATCCTGGGTCATGAGCGAGGGCGTATTAGGAATGTTTAACATGCAGTACCGTACCTTTCCCAGCAGGAGAATGGATGCCTGTGGCGTCGTGTGTGCGGGGTGATATGTAAATGTACATAGGTACCAAGGGTATGCATATTAATGACAACGAACAGCTAACGTGCACTGGTCACAGTAAGAGTCAAACGCGTGACTGCAGTCACGTTGGAATTATGACTATAGAACATATAGATGTGCGCACGCGTAAAAGCGTCCATGCTGCAAAGACTGTTACATATATAAAGCTGTAAGTGCTTTCTGCACACGTCCGTCAACGGATCAGACATATGTTACGAGAATAGTCAGAAGTAACGCAAAACACGTAACCACACAGACACTGTAAACATATATAAGCGGACTACGGATATGCATGTGCGCGCGCGTAACCCACAATCCGGACATGCGAGTACGTGCGTGTGTGATCCAGTGGAACCAGGGAAGGTTACGGATGTCTCCTCCACACGTTTACATTCATAATTGTCGAATATATGCTTAAATAGTACTTATTGATTCCATGCTTTGTTATCGTAATGCTACTATTATACACATCGATATACAATAACCTGATCAACACACTACATTCTAAGGTGCACTCTCACCAATTATCAACTATGTGTCCGGATACTGATTGTATTTACCAATATTGTAGATATATTAACACATTGTTGCCGTACATTGTTTCCATGAAGTAAGGCATGCAACACTGATATGTATATGTCACGTTATAATCAAGACTTGGAGCACTGTCCACCTAACTATGAGCAGGTTTATTGATTATTTCGCTTTAAACCGACTCTGAAGGAAGTGTATTAGGGGCGGCTATGTCATGAAATCCGTACTCGACGGTGCCCCATGTTAGTAGTTGAGAGAGCTCAGTATCCTTTCACTGTGGAGTCTATCGTATTTGACAGTGTCTGTTTCTGCCGATATATGTTCCATAATGTCGTTTATGAAGATGGGCAGGACGCAAGGTTTGCTGTATTCGCATACTGGCACGTGGATATAGATAGGCCATGTCATACAAATGATGGGTAGTCAAGCAGACATCCACGACTGGGGAACATACAGCGGCAGTCAATACCACTGGCCAGATGGGGACAGTCAAACACGTTCTACACTTTACAAATGCACATCGGTGTCCATTGTAGGACTCCAAAAATTCTGGCTGTTTTGCCAGTATGCGCCAAGATCAGCCAATCCGAGTACAAACCGTGACTACGGCACAGCTAGACATATGCACCACCAGCGTGTTTAAGGTTGATGATACCTGCCCATGACATGCAGGACATATGAACAGAGGTCCCCAGACTGCCGTGTCCATACATGTGCGTCCATATCCCAGTTCCGCACACATGAAGGATGTCATGCGTACCGTGGGGGGTTGCAGCCCTGGTATCCTGGGTATGCAAAATGGGGCTCGGTGTTGTTTGGCTGATAATCCGTTGTCCCGCCCCGTGGGAGGGCTGCGGGTACAGGACGTGCCTTAGTCCCCAGTAAGGATGCAAAGCACCCATAGGGTAATGCTAAAGGCATGTGTGAAATGTGTTCAGCCCTACATCAGTGTCCAGTAGGCATTTCCCAAGGATGGACAAACGTACGGACAAGATGGCACCCATAATAGCAAGCCTGGTGGAATCACACAGCCGTAGTAGGGCATGACACAGGACATAAAGATGGAAACAGTAGTACATACACCCCGTAGACATCCATCCTGCCATGCGAATCCCAGTGTACACAGCAGCGAAGGTGCTATCCAGTATGTGGGGATCACCCGCCTCCACTCTGCGGAACATACCTGCGACCTGTGGAACACATATTAATGGCACACCAACAACGTCAACTAGGAAGGTCATACTATCGCTAAAATATGGAGTTCACACACATAACCGACATACTGTCATGAATAAATAGGTTCTACATGTACCGGCTGTGTTATACTGACAATACAGTGGCGGATAGTTCACAATGGTACCTGTGAGGATTATGTAAAGCAGTTGCCAACCTGCAGGACTACAGTAACACCCTATGGGTAAATTGTGGAAGGACACGGGTTACGTAGCACTACATAATATGGGTAGGCGGACAGACATCCGGGAATGGGGAACATACGGCGGCAGTCAAACCCACTGGCCGAATGGACACAGTCCAACATGTCCTAAACTTTACATATGCACATCGGTGTCCATTGCAGGACCCAAAAATTACTCCTTAAGTGAGTGTGAGCAACATAGTGTGAACCGGAAGAGGTGACAGCCGTGACTACGGCACAGGTAGATATATGCACCACAGGTGTCTTCAAGGGTGATGACAGCTGTCCATGAAATGTAGGACATATGAATAGGACTCCCCAGGCTGCTGCATCCATACACGTACTTCCACATCCCATTTCCGCACACATGAAGGGTGTGCAAGGGGTACTGTCGACGGTTGCAGACATGGGATCGTGGGTATGCAAATATGGGTGTCGGTGTGGATTGGCAGATGATTCATCGTCCCGCCCCATGTGCGGGACGTGGCCATGGCATATGTGTTACTCCGCAATACTAATACCGATCATCCACTGGAAATGGAGAATGCAGCTGTGAAATGTTGACAGCCCGATACTAGTGTCCAGTAGGCAGTTCCCATGGATGGACAAACGTACGGCCAAGATGGCACCCATAGCTGCAAACCTGGGGGAATCCCACAGCTGTTGCAAGGCATAACCCAGGGAATACAGATACGGTGTACAGTACACACTCCCCATTCAAAGAAACACCGCTGGGCAGATACCGGCGTACACAACACTCCATGTGCCAGCACATCTATGGGGATCACACGCTTCCATACAGTGGAACAGATGGGTCACCTGTGTAAAGATACCAATGGCACAATCTCCACGTCTGCTGGGAATGACATAGGATGGTCAAACTATGGCGTTGACACCAAAGAAAGACATCCTTCGGTGAATTAATAGGATTGATGTCAATACACCATGGCAAACACCCAATGAACAGGGAAGACTTGCTGGCACCCTATGGCCACAAACCATGTCACACATAGGTAGATGGAACAGTCAACATAAACATTTCGTCCAGGACAGGTCGCATATGGTATCCAAAGGTACTTCATAGACATGTATGCGCTATCACCCGTTGGCCGCGTGAGACTTACACATAACATGGAAGTATCCAGGCTTTAAATGTCCACCCTTACACTTCCATTTGTCACTTTCTATGCGAGCAATGGAGATGTAGCCACAGCATAGAAAGCAGAGACGCACTGCTAACGAAACACACACATGTCAACATCACAGAAAGCATACTATGAACACACGTATTACATGATATTGTACTATGAAACACAAACAAACCGGAAACCTGCAGCAAGAATAGTCCCGTAGTTCGACACAACACAAGTCTTCGTAACATTTGAACAGTTCATTAAAACATGCAACGTTTCGTTGTTTCCACAACGTGTGCAGGAAATATGCTATGTCTAAGAATGTTCACAAACAACAATGTGAGTCTTAACATGATTTTAAATATCACACTGTTGATTGTGAACACTTTAACAATTTGCTTATTCAGTTGTATGGTCGAAAGCAACGGAAACACACACACACACGGAAGGGACGGAGATGCACCTACGCCTATTTACATGAACTCAGTACAGTATGAATCATTTACACAACGCTACGGAGTTAACTGACGTGAGCGCTGTCAGAGGCATACATGTAGGCTGCTGACGTCACCCGCAAGACAATATTTGGAAATAGCCAAGGCATGTGTTGCGGAGCGTCTAAAAGCATAATCAGTCGCAGAGGCAGCTGGAAACACACACACACACACACACGGAAGGGACGGGGGACGAACCTACGACTATCTACATGAACACACTACTGTATGAAGCATTTACAGAACGCTACCGAGTTTGCTAAACAGAGCCCTGTCACAGGCATGCTTGTAGACTGCTGACATCCAGCAGAAGACAATAGTTGGCAATAGCCAAGGCATGTGTTGCGGAGCGTCTAAAAGCATAATCAGTCGCAGAGGCAGCTGGAAACACACACACACGGAAGGGACGGGGGACGAACCTACGACTATCTACATGAACACACTACTGTATGAAGCATTTACAGAAAGCGCTACCGAGTTTGCTAAACAGAGCGCTGTCACAGGCATACTTGTAGGCTGCTGGCGTCAGCCGAAGACAATAGTTGGCAATAGCTAAGGCATGTGTTGCGGGCGTCTAAAAGCATAATCAGTCGCAGAGGCAGCTGGAAACACACACACACACACACACACGGAAGGGACGGGGGACGAACCTACGACTATCTACATGAACACACTACTGTATGAAGCATTTACAGAACGCTACCGAGTTTGCTAAACAGAACGCTGTCACAGGCATACTTGTAGGCTGCTGGCGTCAACCGCAAGACAATAGTTGGCAATAGCCAAGGCATGTGTTGCGGAGCGTCTAAAAGCATAATCAGTCGCAGGCGCAGCTGGCAACACACACACACACACACACACGGAAGGGACGGGGACGAACCTACGACTATCTACATGAACACACTACTGTATGAAGCATTTACAGAACGCTACCGAGTTTGCTAAACAGAGCGCTGTCACAGGCATACTTGTAGGCTGCTGACATCACCCGCAAGACAATAGTTGGCAATAGCCAAGGCATGTGTTGCGGAGCGTCTAAAAGCATAATCAGTCGCAGAGGCAGCTGGAAACACACACACACACACACACACGGAAGGGACGGGTGACGAACCTACGACTATCTACATGAACACACTACTGTATGAAGCATTTACAGAACGCGCTACCGAGTTTGCTAAACAGAGCGCTGTCACAGGCATACTTGTAGGCTGCTGGCGTCAGCCGCAAGACAATAGTTGGCAATAGCCAAGGCATGTGTTGTGGAGCGTCTAAAAGCATAATCAGTCGCAGACGCAGCTGGAAACACACACACACACACGGAAGGGACGGGTGACGAACCTACGACTATCTACATGAACACACTACTGTATGAAGCATTTACAGAACGCGCTACCGAGTTTGCTAAACAGAGCGCTGTCACAGGCATACTTGTAGGCTGCTGACGCCAGCCGCAAGACAATAGTTGGCAATAGCCAAGGCATGTGTTGCGGAGCGTCTAAAAGCATAATCAGTCGCAGACGCAGCTGGAAACACACACACACACACACACACGGAAGGGACGGGGGACGAACCTACGACTATCTACATGAACACACTACTGTATGAAGCATTTACAGAACGCGCTACCGAGTTTGCTAAACAGAGCGCTGTCACAGGCATACTTGTAGGCTGCTGACGTCAGCCGAAGGACAATAGTTGGCATTAGCCAAGGCATGTCTTGCGCGGCGTCTAAAAGCATAATCAGTCGCAGACGCAGCTGGAAACACACACACACACACACACGGAAGGGACGGGGACGAACCTACGACTATCTACATGAACACACTACTGTATGAAGCATTTACAGAATGCGCTACCGAGTTTGCTAAACAGAGCGCTGTCACAGGCATACTTGTAGGCTGCTGACGTCAGCCGCAAGACAATAGTTGGCAATAGCCAAGGCATGTGTTGCGGGCGTCTAAAAGCATAATCAGTCGCAGAGGCAGCTGGAAACACACACACACACACAGACACACACACACACACACACACACACACACACACACACACACACACACACGGAAGGGACGGGGATGAACCTACGCCTATCTACATGAACACACTACAGTATGAAGCATTTACAGAACGCGCTACCGAGTTTACTGAGCAGAGCGCTGTCAGGAGGCATACCCCTACGTGAGTGGTATCATTTGCAGAGGCAATGCGCCCGATCGGGTGTTCGGACAGAGTGCGCAGTCACGCAGTCTGTTACCATCCCAAGGTCGCCGTACACTAACACGTTAGTGCTGCAGTCGAGAATAACAAGTAACTACTGATCAGTACATCACTGCATACTGGACATGCTCAGACACTTAGACTCGGCACAGGGCAGACATGCATACACATGTTGCGACGGCATGGGTGGCGTAATGTCGACCATCGTGTGTGTCCAGCCACACAACAGAAACCTGGCCATGCCACAGACGTGGCCGTTGCGTAGGGGATACAGGCATGCACCCGGGGTATAACTGCAGACGGCCACGGTGTGCACTGTGCTGTGTGTCTATCTACACAGCTGCCTACTGGGCATGCTCAGACACTTAGAGTCGGCACAGATCAGACATGCATACACATGGTGCGACGGCATGGGTGGCGGAATGCGGACCATCCTGTGTGTCCGGCCACACAACAGTAACCGGTCATGCCACAGACGTTGTTGTTGCTGCGGGAATATTTAGGTGCAATTAACCATGTGTAGGACTGGCCTACAGTTTGTTGCATGCTACAGACAACCCTCCCAAACACAAGATACCTTCACAGATGTCCTGAGGACACTGGTGAGTGGGCATGCTCTCACAACAGCACCGTATTGGGTGACATGAACCACCCATACATAGCCTGGGAACATTACCCATGGCACAACACAGTACGCCAGCAGTCCCAGGTGTTCACACACCTGGCCACTGTTAAACAGCCATGCACCATACATACCAGGGGGGGGGATGTCTGACAGTTCTGCCCATCACGCATGGTGAGGATATGCCCCACACAGGATGTACAGCCCTCAATGGTGATGCAAGACCATATAGTGGATCCACTGGTCATCCACTCACTGTAACCAACACCAGCATGGGGGACCTCAGTGATGACCTCTCCACAGAAAAACACACACATCATATGACCGGTGTGGTACGCTACAAGTCCTCCATGCCAATGTTGAACAGAGGCCAGAGCGGCAAACGCCTAACGAATGCCTTCCGCGACCACCCACATGCATGTCTGCAACAGGCAAACATGATGACATCAGGACCTTGTCCACCACAGGTAGGCACATGGTGTGGTGGACCGCAGCCACTGACTACCTGTACATCAACAGTTGGAGCTACTACATGGCAGGGCAATGACAGTACCAGGGAAACCATCACCCATTCATACCGGCGTCACCATACGGCCCCACATACCATCATCCAGGTCCGCTCGTGGGAGTGGTACTGCAGAGGGCACATGAGACAACCACAGGGCCTTCCCTAACTGTGGTAAGGACATGGTTGGGGCACACAGACTTGCCTGAAATGGTCCAGAATGGTACAACAGTCACTCCACCCACAGACATTGTCTGCATACCACAGGACATGTTCCATGCATACATCCCCCAACAGGAACATATCCATCCCACCAGAGTGTATCCTCCCAAACATGTCATATGGCCTGGAGTGATCCCATATCTCTATGGCGTTTGACACGTCAGCAATGGGCACCGATGGTTTCCCTGGCTGTGTGCTACCCATCCTCTTTGAGGCCCTCGGCCCACACATGCGCCACTGTGTCATGTTAGCCTTACTATGGGCTATGTCCCCAATGGATGCCATATGGCATCTGTGGTCCCACTATGCCAGGGTAGTGCTCCTATGGACTGTCAACAGCCACACCCTATACGCTTGACAAGTGTTGTCTGCAAAGCTGTGTGGAGGTCCATACAGGTGGTCATGGTTACAGATAGCGGTGTACATCCAATACCGAAACATACCCACAACTACATAGTCAAGGGCGGATCCTGCCTCCCGAACCTGCTCGTCCAGTCTGGAGTGTTCACCAAGGCCATTGATGGGGATACGTGGGTTTGCACACAGTACCATGACCTGGTGGGAGCGTTCAGAGCACACTACACATGGGACCCATGGAAAGGCTCGCCAGCATACATGTGGGGACATATGTCACCCGATGCTTCTCACACAGGTTGGAGGTCACACCACACAGGGTTGGTGCTCAAGGTGCCTTGTCACACTCATATCTGGACCCAGTGGAGGCCCACAGGGCTCACTCCTGTGCCCCTGCCATATGGCATCCGACCTTCCAATGTGCATGCAATCATAGGGGATTGTAGCAGACAAGGTATGCAGATAACTACGCACCGGCCAACATACCCAACACCCCATGTTACACGAACATCCACCTAGGGCATCATAGACATGGATGACTGGTGCCAGAGCCATGGCCTGCTACCAAATGCCAGAGAAGGTGCAGCCCTACCCAGTGTGAAGAACATGTTCGTCCCAATGTCACATGTAGGTGGTACGCCATTAAAGATGGTGGACATGTTCAGGGAAATGGCTACCACACCTGTCGGCAACCTCTGTCAACACACACAATGGCAATGTGGGTGTGAAGACATTCCATTGTGGCCTCCTGGTCTGGATGGAATGGCAACCACATCAGGGGTGTTCATTGTACCCCTGTACACATCACACACCAGTGCAATGACTGCGTACAATGGCACATGTGGCCTGTAGCTAACCTGACGCCTGCAGCACTCGGAAGGACCGCAAACATTCCACAAGACGGGGATGACGGTGCTAGGACATGTGTCACAAGGTGCACGGCCAAGGGGACACCGGCTGTGGATCTTCACAGCACAGCTGCTCGTGGTGATCTGTGCCTGACATACACGGCCATGTCTGACCTGGGTGACATGGGCACATTCCACCTCCCAGGCCCCATGCAAACACGGGCACAGAAGCGACTGTCAGACACCTCAACTCAAAGATGAGTGGGACGTGCTGGGGGAACAGGGTAACGGCCAGACACACCCTACAACACGGGAGGAGTGCCAGGCCATGTGAAGGAAAGGCCCTGACTGCCTTTGTCCAGGACTGCTAATGACGTGTGGATGTGTGACGATAGTTATGCGCCAGTCAACCTCTGTGTGTCACTGCTAGACCAGGGACTGGGGACTGATGGATATGGCATCCCCATCCTGAGGGGTGTTAGATGCCACACACAGTCATGCTAGGTCCACACATGTCGTAGGGCACATATCCTGTCACGCTCATGTGTGCCTATGTACCCATGTAGGGTCCATGCGGATGTGGGTAACTGTGCTATGCTGATTTTGCCAGACATGCCTGTGGGTACCCCACGACTACACGTGGGGAACTAATTACAGTGCTCCCAGTAGGCACGTGCAAGTACACCATCAGTATCATACGGGTTAACTGCACCGACATGGTGCTACACATGTAACCACCACACATACTGTGTACACATATCGATGAATGCTGCACCTGTCCTGCATGGTATGTCTGCTGCATGATGTCCGTGCACAACACACATCACATACACACCTGTCACCAGCCATACACACACACCCCAACATACACAGCACGTACTATGCGTACACAGGTATCACATACACCTCTCACTATCGTGTCCACCCTGTGCCATCATAATATGTTAGCTTAACCGTGCATTGATGGTGTGGCTCACAGTTATGCGGCAGAGACTTAATCATATGCACAGGGTGATATGTGTGCCACAGGCATGGGCTGTACCAATGGATGACATCATGTGTGTGTGTAAGGGCCAGTGCATTGAGTGGGCATGACTACGTAGATTGCATGTGGGTGTGGTGGAGCCCTACAGTTGTGTCTGCTGTGTGTGGGTGTGTGTGTACACAGTTCAGTCATCTGTGATGCCTACACGGGGTATGCTTGGCAGCCCCTGACTGTACAGTGCAGGTGTTACGGCTCACTGTGTCTGCCGGCGGCGGAGTGACCCGCGCCTGCCTGGGGTCGCACGGGCACGACCGGGTGGAGGTACAGACTGTCCACTCTCCGATGTCACATGTCCGCTGGAAACGTGCCCACGACAGGCCGTCCAGGGCCACGTCCACGTGGCCTGCTCTGTCCTGGTGTGGATGGTGTAGTAGCAGCTGCAGTGCTACTGCTACCATCACTGTCTGTGTGGGCATGGGAGGTGGCACGCACACGCTGACCTGCAGCAGGTGGTGTTGCTGGCACACGCCCACGTGCCCTATGCCTCACCCCTACCTGGTGTTCCTGCACGGTCTGCGCACGCTCAAGGATGGCCAAGCCTCGGTCGATGAGACCAGCCATATCGCCCAATCTCCTATCCAGAACATCGGCAAGAAGGTGTTGTGTGTTGTCCAATGCCTGGATGCTGTCATTTAGGGTGCGGATTGCGGACCTCTGCAGCCTCTGCCCGTCCTGGTTCTGCCGTTCCGCACGTGCCTGCGCCGCCATTACAGTCTGGAACATGCGTCTGGTTATACCAGCTGCTGCACCCTGTACGGCAGGTGTATGTCTAGCGGTGCTCCCCCTACGGGCAGCACCTGCCACATGCCCGCGTGGCACTGCACCAGTCCTTACACTGGCAACATCGTGTGTACCCACACCTTCTGCAGCCACCACACATTCCTGCTCGGGGACAACAGACGCTGACTGACCGTCATCTATGGGCAACGGTGTTGGGGTATGTGTCGGCATCTGAACCGTGTGCAGGGATGAAAGGGACGTATGTGTGATGTTCTCCAGTGGCACAGACTCTGCCTGTGACGACCCTGCCTGTGCCTCATGCACATGCTCATCACCACTAGTATCTGTGGGGACACTAGCATCAGATTGACCGCAGGAGGGGAAAGCACCTACAGCACCTGTCAATACAAAGACATACCATCGGTTACAATACAGACACACACACACACACACACACACACACACACACACACACACACACACACACACACACACACACACACACACACACACACACACACACACACACACACACACACACACACACACACACACAGCATGCATGTGATAATGCAGGTGGCATGCAGCATTCACACAACACAGACCAGTGAATGCAGACCAGACATTCATAGTGGCAGTATGTACACTGCCCTGGTGGGGACAGTACAACAGGCAGGTGTCATTTAGTAGGCATGCAGTACACACATTCATGGTAGTTTGCATGCATCAGCGTGATACACCGTGTGGCCACGGGCACGTTCAGAGTACACATGGCTGCCAACACTATGTAATGTACACCGCAAACATGTGCGGTATCATGTGGACATGTGAAGATGGTGTCCCACCGCATGCACCACATCACGATGGCTGTCATGGTGCAGTGTTATGTGTACAGTGTACAGATACAATGTATGTGTAACAGTGATGTCTGTGCAGGTACGTTTGCTGTGAGCTGTGTGCATAGCTGTACGGTGTGTGGTGCGGGCTCTGTGCCGCTGCACAGTAGCAGGACACAGCTATGTGTCTGTGCGATGCGTGACCTGGACGCATTACATTGCCATGTCTGTAAGTCAGTTCAGCTGCTCAGCAGCACATATATGGTGGACATTGGAGGCACCTGTAGTAGCTGTGGAGAGGAATTTCATGTCACTGGTGTACTACATCAGATGTCCAGGGGGTCCACTACATTGATGAACCCACTATGTGTGTACAGGGTGCAATGGTGAGTACCCACTGTGGATGTGCTGTGTGGCACCATGCCTGTAGGTATCAACCATGGCCTTGTCTGTCTGACTCATTGACAATTGTGTGTGGTAGACATTGTGCACACGGCCCTGTGGTGGCCCATGTGACATACACCCATACTAGTGTGACGTGTCACATTCTCTACGGATATGCTGACAGTGTGTATGTCTGCTATGTTGTGCATAGGTCATATCATGGTGTGGCAATGCTGCAGCCAGACATCCACGTGCATGGGACATGGCATGCGCCATGTCAGAACGTGTGCACCCGATGCAGGGGCATGGGTCACATTGGTAACACCTGTGCTCTGGCCAGATCACAGCTCACTCTGTGGTACTGTGTCCATACTGCACTGGCATACCAATGCATACTACACATGCAGCCATTGTGTAACACCTACACCATTGTATGCATAGCTGAATGCACGTAACACACCAATTGGTTGTGTGGTGTCATACCACTCTACGGTAACGGGTGTATCTACTGTACATGGGTGGTGTGTATGTCGGGTGGTGCGAGCTGTATACCGTGACGGGGCACACACAGGTGAGCATGTCATGCCTAGACACATGGGGAATATCAATACAGCAGAACATGCGTTTGACTGGCAACAGACTTACCTGCAACAGACCCTTGTCCTTGCGACACGCCAGACGCACCTGTAAAGGCATTACACAAAGGTATACACATTAGCCATTACTATCTCCACGGTCAGCACTGTGCATGACACATCATGCATGTGTGTGGTTGCATGTGCTATGCACATGTCTGCTAACACAACATAGCATACAATGGTTTGCATCTTGTGTGGCCATATACCTGGCATGTATTGCTATATCATGTGTTGTACTATGACACCCACACCCACGTCGCCTATCATACAAACATGCAACACAGACTTACCATGCGGCTCCAGGCTCATAGCTCGGGAGACACCCACCTCCACGATGGACGCAAGTGGTTCTGCGTGTTGTTCCGTGGGTGTCCCCAGACTGGCCAGGAGCTCCTCCGTAGCTGTGAGTGGGGGCTGTGTTGGTGGCCCACCACCTGTCCCACGTTGTTGCCTGGCGATTGCAGCGGCACACTGTCTTGCATGCCGGATCAGGTCTGTGCAGTGCCTGCGGATTTGTTGGTAGCTGCGGTTGGTTCCACCCACGCTGTTCACCCTCCTGCACAACTCCTCCCACATCTCCTGCCGTTCTTGTGCCTGCTGTGGCACATGGCTAAACAGGGCGTTGTAGTTACTCTGGAGGTATGGTATGATGACCTCCTCCTCCTGTCGGCTAAATGGTGGAAGCCGGGAATGTGGCATTATCTGGAAGACATGATGATGGTGGCAGGTCACATTCACACTGCTGTGCTGGCATACTGTTGGAAATACATTGCTATGACATGTGCGACATCTGCACAGTGATCTGTGAAGGGCATCGTGGCGGTGACACAGCCGATGTTGTGGCTTCACACCATTGAGCACTGGGTGTCACATCATATCTGTGTGCCACCCCATCACACTGTGCACGCACCATGTAGATGTTAGCCTGCCATGGACATGTGTACCTGGCTGCACCTATGTCCATATCAGTTGGCATATGTCCCCATGTGACGTCTGTGCTACTGTTCACCTGTACGCTGTGTATATGTCAGTACACATCACGCCTGTGTCCATTGTGAACGACAGCAGCGGCACTGTACACATACACATGGACACCTGCACATGCATGTGTTGTGCCATGTACTTCCACACAGCACTGTACCGGTGCTGGACAACTTGCCCCAGCTCACCTGTGTTACATATGATAGACATGGAGCAATGTGTAACCATGACACATTAGCAGGAAAGGCCATGCATAGCATGCACACGCACACATTGTGCAGAGCATCACACAGCACCTGTAACATGACAGGGTGCATCGCCACCACATTACTACTGTGTATGGTTGATAGTGAGAGTGCCTTTTGTCCATTGCACCATGTGGGACTGTGATAGCTCATGCAGCCTTGCTGGTCATCTCTGCATGATATGGCAGGGTATGCCACATACATGGCAATGGGTGTGACCCACCCAGGGGCTGACGGTATTGGCAGGGTGGCTGTCCATTGCTTTTGTCATAGCTGTGTGAATATGGACATTCAACATGTTTATCACCATGGTGTGGACACTGTCCTCCAGCGAGGTATGCTGCACGCTGCTTGTTGAGGGTGTGTGTGGTGCATGCAGGTATCACACATCCATGCATACACTGTAGCCCTGGCAGGTGCTATGTGCTGGGATGTTGATCGACACAGTGCTGTATGTGTACACACACCGCTATCCCATGCACATGGATATCTGCCTGAACTGATGTGGGTAACACATATGTGTACATACATTGCCCGCTGCCACCCACATGTCTGCTGCTGCACTACACACCGCCATCCCTCCCTGTGTGAATGTGGTGTTGGCCTCAGCAGAGGTATCCATGTATGGGGACATGGATGTTCACATAGCAGGCCCACTGATGGTATCGTCGATCTGACCATACACATATGATGCACCCGTCACACATACAACCCATTCATATTGTTGTTCACAATGGTGACACGGCTATATTGCTATGCCGGAGCCATTCACAGACATACATACACAGAGGCATGCACGCCCATCTGTGTCATTGGCCGGACTATTGGTGTGGTTTGGCACCTAACGTGTTTGACTGCAGGTGGCGCAGACCTACTGTGCACATGTCTACATGGTAGGCCTGTTCTATGGTAGGCATCTGTGATGTGCTGTGCACATCTCATACCTGCACATTTGGTTGTTGTCCATCGGTCCACAGGCCAGTGGTGGGACATACAGGGATGTTGCTGAACATATGTACATGCGACCCTGTACAACTGTGACGCTAGCCTCTCAGATGCTCATGTGTCGTGGACGTGAACACCGTACACACACATGTGGTTGTGGGCTGCCGTCCATACCCATCTCCACCTGTGGGTTGCTATCATCCCACACACTCCTTGTACTGTATGTTCAGGCTATGCAGCTATGTGGGGCTTGTGTGCATACAATACGATACTATGTGCCTTTGCACCCATCACAGACATTGTCACACAGGTACACCGGCAGCCATACACATCACAGATTGTTGTCAGCATGTCACATGTGGTACACACCTAACACATCTCCTGCGGGACATGGTAATCTGTATGGGCATGTCCAGTAGTGACATACCACAGCTACCCCTACATGACGGCTATGCAGGACATGTCTGTGTACATCTACTGTGACATATACACAAGCAATGCCCCCCCTACCTACATCACATGGTACTACCTGTGGAGTATGTGTGTCTGCATCCATGCTATGGCCATAGATGACAATTGTACATCTATATGTGCAACATACCTCAGTGGGGTTGTCATGAGCACATGTTCCATGTGTCAATGCATTGTTTGTGTCTGTTGGGCAGTCATTGTTGTGCATGGTTTACATGGCTGGCATAGTGTACTGTGTCTGATTCCAGGTACTTCATTGGGCTACCAGCATTGTACATTTCTACAGCACATTCCAGCCATCATGTAGCCAGCTTAGATGACAGTGGGAGGTGTTCCGCCATGTGCACATATGTCACACGGTACAAGGGTGACTGACACACATTGTCCGGACTGGGTTCTGACTGCTGTGGATGTGTGTACCGGTGTTGACAACCATGACTGCACCAGATGGTGTCTTCTGGATGTGTGACATTCACAACAAACACCCACATTCACATAGCAGCACATCGTCCACGACAATTGACATTCCTGCCTGAACACTGTGTACGGTATGTTTGTATGACCACTGCATATATCACTGGTGGCCACCAGCATGGCTGCCTACAACAGCAGTGTGTATCCTGTGCAAACATGGGTTACACCAGTCACACCACACCTGTGCCAGCTGGCCCTGTAGTGGGTGACAGTGCAGTTCCATTCATCATGTAACAGTATACATCGTGCACCAGTATGTTGCAGACATGTGAACGGCTGTGCTACTCAACATATGCACACATGACACATCACCTGGTACACCGTGTCTGCCTTGCCACCTGCTATTGTGACCACCCTGTGATGACATTGTACGGCCCACATGGACGTGGACATGTGATGGCTCAATGGTGAATTAACCGTCCAGGTGTGTGTCTAGCCAGGTGTCCAGTAGCCACTGGTCTGCATGCAGGGATAGTCTACATTGGCCTACTCTGTCACTGGGACTGTTGACTATGGTCATACTGTTGTTATGCAGGCATGTGCTGTTTGTCCAGTCTGATAGTCGTGTTGAACCACACTACCGTGGCACACATGACGTGTGGACATCTGGCTAAGGTGTGCAGCCCACATGTACATCTTCTCATGCTATGCTGCCTGTGCAGCGGTGTCACATGTCTGTCTCTGGCAGGGCTGTCACAGGTAGGAACAGCATGCAGTGATGTGTGACAATGCTTACACCCTCCACTGTGCTGTACACTAGCACTGCACACACAGTACAGCACACATGTCAGTTATCTACGGTGCCTGGGACCTGCCTCCATGCCCTACACGGCACACCTGCCAGTCCAGATTGTACACAGATCATACCTCCCAGTCACATACCTGGACTGCAACACACACAGGTGGGTGGTTCCCACACCACACCGTGATTTACACACATACTGTATTTTCCCATGACACATTGCATCATAGCTAGTCCATGTTCAGATACCCATGTTTGTGGCCACTACACACATTGTGACACGCGACAGTGCAGACACTGTACACCACAGGTTACATGCCAGTCGGGTTGGCATGCTGTACATTGCACCTGGGACAGTTGCTACTGCTGTGTATTGCCAGCAACACGACCTTCCCTAGTATGGACTCCCACGTACCCACACATGCTTGGCCATGCAGTACGCATAGCTGGGTGACACATTACACGACACATACCATACCTACACTACCCTCAGCATGCACCAAACCTCCATGTGTCTGTATGCTAGGCCTACACACCTCCCCCCTCTGTTTGCTGAACATCCATGCTTACCATCCCTGCTAGCCACACCCTAAGCACACAACCATAGCAGCATGCATGGTACATACACACTACAGCCGGTATTACTGACATCCACTGACAGAGGTAGTTGAGGGCATGGCACCCGTCCGATGGACAGTCTATGTGCCTATGCCAACAGTGATCACAGTGCACTTCTGCTACATTTACACACTGGTAGGGACCATGCTATTCCACACTGAGACATGGTGGTGCTGGCATTTTCACAGACGCCACAGTGGTATTCCTGTTCCATGCACACGTGCTGTATGGGCACATGTGCAGGCTGTTGCACGGTAGTTTTGTTCACCTGTGTGTTGTGTGTCACTTGACAGTCATGGTGTGTCCTGCTGGTGCATGACATACTCCACAGCTAGCTACCTACACATGACTGCCAGACATTGCAGTGTGGGCCCTCACGCAGTGTGGTGGTATGTCTCTGCTGTTTGACTACATCCACATTCAATGCAGCATACCTCGGTCATGCAGGCATTGACGACACAGATGTTGCTGGCATCCTGCCTGCCAATGGGGTACCTACCAACAATACACACTCTCACTCACTACAGGGTTCCAATCCTTGGCTGGACATTGTATTAACCCTGTGGACACATACATAGTACTGGCATGCACATGTTATGTCTGGGAACACAGTCCCAATGTCACCTCCAACCGCCGTAGTTGTTGTATCCCGCCAACCTGGCTGTTACATGTCTCTGCAGCAGCACACGGCAGTGACTGCTAGCCCATTCATGTACGTTGTGCACCCTGACCACCACACTACCACATCTATCACACTACACATGGATGGTACTGCATTGCACGTATGGGGCTGCATCTCTACACCCATGACTGGGCCATTCAGTATGGCACTGGGCCACATCTTGACATACATGCTTCACACACTCATTGACTACCTGCATGCCTTTCCTGGCACCCTTGTTGGGCTTCTGTGCGCCACAGCACACCACATCCCATGCTGGCCACCTGTCATATTATTGCATGGGTGGTTGGGGTGGTACAGAGGGTATCACATCAGACATGATCCGCTCTTTGCCCTTCAGCACCATTCCACTTTATGCTATTGACAGTGTACACATCCAGCATCACATCGCACCCTATGTATCGGCATGTTACGCCATGTGCCTTCTGTACAGTTCACACAGTGGTGCAGGCATATCATGCTGACTACAACATTTCAGGGACGTGTGGCATTGCACGCCCTCAGACATGTGGCCCCTCATGCTCAGTGTTTGCACACGACACTACCTGCTGTCACACAGTACTGTACATGCCTACATATACCACTTCTACATACCTGGCAGCATTCTAGCTCATCCTACTATGTTGCTGACACCCATACAGGTGTCAGTGTGGCAGATATATCATGTAGATATCATTGCATCAGTTACATCACACATAGTGCATACACATCACCTTTGCATACTGACAGTCATGCGGTGTGTATCACATGGATACTGTCCCTATACAGGCATATCACGTTGTACATGGTTGATGTACACACACATGGCCCACATGGTGCTGTGGTTGCCATATTACACCATAGCGTGGGTACACATGTGCAGGACTACACATTTCTGGACCGTATGTCTAGCTGATACCTTGGGTGCCCTTGTACCTGTGCCATACACACATGTACACGCAGGCCGTGTTACAATGACACATGTGTGGTGTACCTTACACAATGGATACAACGTTACATGTCTCAGTATAGTCATGCTGTGCTCTCTACCCAGCTCAGACAGTTGACATATGCAAATGACAGTCATGTAACACATCTGTGCTCACCTGCATGCCACTAACACAGGGGTGTAATGTACTCTGCCATGGGCCATGTTCTCCACAGTACTGATGCATGTAGTACTCCTACATGGCGTTTGCTGTGGGCAGGGGGAGGAGCAGTCCTGCATGTGTGCACACATGCCACATTGCTCAGCCCGTTCGTCTGTGTGACATCCACAGACTGGACACACACCATGCTGTGGGACATAGGTCCTGTGCACATCCCACAGGGGCACACTGTGTCACTAGTCATGTGATAGCTGCCTTGCTGGTAGGGTGACACAGACCCATGGTACCACCACAGCGGACGGATTGTATAGACATGACAGTTGACATCCAGTTCTGCCGTTCAGTGGACACTACCATGGGGGGGGTGTCAGTACTGTGTACATTGCACATGTGTTTACACACGGCCCTGCTGGACATCATTGTGGCACACATTGCACCTGCTATGGAACGTTTGGACATGGTCACTTGCTGTTCCCTCCATTTCTGGTACCTATTCTGCTACTACATTGTCCCATATGTGCAGGCCATACATATCTTGTGTATGTATATAACATTAGCCCATCGCTCCATCATGCATGCTATGCCTGTGATACTGTCTATGATTTGTGAACATATCCATCATGCCAGCTTTGCATTACACATAATTGACATAGTCGGCCCTACTGCGTGGGATAGGTGCACGTCGTGCGCACATTCCGTATGACATCGACGGTATATGCCCATGCACATGTGTGCTGTGACACTATACATAAATGTCCTATCCCCTGCTGTGGCACTTCAGTGTTGGATATCCACTGCCAGCATCGGCGTGGGTGGTGGCATTGTTCTGTGTTTGCAACCCCTATGGCAGACCTGGGGTAGGGTTACCACCTGTGCCACTTTGCAAGGGACAGTCCCTCCTTGGGCAGTTGTGTCCTGACAAGATTTATCACAAATGGCAAATGTCCTGAGATTGTGGGACATCACTATATCCCATTCTTATGTAAGAGTTGCATAACATACTTATTTATGTATGTACATTCCTAACTGTTACAAGACACACAATAAGCAACTGAACTGCTACAAGACTACACTTTTCTTTATGCAAAAGAGTAGAGTTCTAACCTTTGTACTGACCATGGGTATGTGTCCACCTGTAACATCTGAAGTGTGTCCCGACGATTTCCCACTTTGGCCTTTTGAAAGGGTGGCAAGCCGGCCCTGGGGTTATCCCGGTGTTTACATGTTGTCCCACTGCTGTGCACACGTTGTCCACAGTTGTTGGTATGCTGCGCGTTTTAGCATTACATATCCAACCTTCGCCTCTCTGCCTGATGGACAGGTATCTTTACCTACACACACTGTTCACATACTGTACAGATTCGTCATACGTATCGCGCGTTACACACCAGTACATGTCGTGGGTTCGACATACCTTTCCGGCCTTTTGTTCTGAGTTCGTCTCTATTCCCTTGTTTCTCTTTCTCTAGTTTGTATGCGTTCGGTATGAACATACGGTTTGAATATCCAGGGAGTCTTCCTTATATTCGTCGTCGCCTGATGCATGTGGGTTAATCAGGCCAATAGCTGTTCCTCGGTGTGTACTTATGCGCATATCAGCGGTGATCCCCCTTCCTTTCGTTCGTTACGCGTCGGCACTAGGCCATGGTTCTTTCCTCGTGTGGCCGTTGGTTATTTGCAATACCTTCGTGAGGATGGTATGTATTGTATCATGTTTGTGTGACTGCATCCGCTATGTGTGGTGTCGGGTACATTTCGCTGTGGTGTTAGCCGTGGATTGTGTGTGTTGGGTATGGTATTGTGTTCGACATGTGGGTCCCCGTGTCCTGGCGGCGCCTGTCGATGGCGTTGTGCATTCAAATGTGTTACATGGCTGTTATTTTCCTGTACATAGCGAATGCATGGATGCATGAGCCGCTGCTAGTGTTTCCCAGGAGCTTGTTGTGGGTATGCCGCTGTCATTCACTGCCTGTATGTGTTTGCTACGGTTTTAGCTGTTATCCCTTTGATATGTGCAATGGGGTATATCTGCGGATGTGGGTGACGGGTACGGGGTGTGAGTCTTGCATTTATACATACCAGATATGCTTGTGTGTGTGCTCCATCCCTGCTTGGGGAGCTGCGGGTTACCTGTCTGTTGTTCCGGGAATGTTTGTTTTGTTGATGTCGTCTGCTGTCGGTATCGCCTGCATGTGTGCTTCCTGCACGTATTCCTCCTTCACATCGGTTATATATCTGCGGATGTTCGTCCGGGCCTACCATCCATTGGCATTTTGTCGCTGATAGTTACGGTGATTGTGGTCCTATACTTGGGGCGGACTGTATGCTACCGGTAGCCTCCTATTCGTGTGCCGCTTGCTTACGTCACGGTCGTGGAACACACCGCTGTATTTAGCCGACCGTGAGTGTTCACGATCGGTGCCGGATGGCACATTCGTATTTTCGCCGTACATGCCTGATGCTGTGTAACGTTGCCGACGGACCGTGTGGAGTCTACGTTATGGCCGCCATACCTACGGTCGTGGTTTGTACATGCGTCCTTTGCATCTCCTGTTTGCTATGGCCCTGTGGTACACTTTGGGACATTTGCGCTTTGCATCATTTTACGTCGCCACGTGCATAGACACTGAGGAGATGTCAGTACTACTTTGTGGGTACTGCTGTACATACGCCTATGGTTCCTGTACTGTATGCCTACGCCTGTTATTACACTCCGCCTGTGACATGTCACCTTCATACACAGTTTACACTGGCACACACATTACACACACACAGCGGAACACACGACAACCTCACCTCACACATACACATATTGCCGCCATGGCTGTCAACCTTCTATTTCCGGAGTGGGGAACACACACAGTAGTAATGTGAAACACATGGGCATAATGTGGAACACATAGTAATGGCATAGTGACAACTTCAGCTAAGTAGGTCATAGGTTGATTATGATATGCTGATTTACTTACAGTGAAGAACCTTTACTAACTTACTATGAGTACATTCTATTTACCAGGATGTCATTTATATACATTCCTAACAATGGATGTTTGAGAGACATTTTCAATGTGGAACTTGGAGGAACTGCGAGGAACTGTTTTACACCCCAAATGAGGTACGTTCCTCATAATGTCGTACACTTCACTGGTATGCTTTCCGCTTTCGCACCGACGGTTGACCACAATACCTACGTTGGCCGCATCGCCGGTGGCGGCGTGTATCTCCGCACTCATGTCCTATGGATATGACACGCACATATGTAGGGTTGCCACCTTTTCAAATGGCCAAAGTGGGACATTTTTAGTAGAAACGTCAGATTTTGCATGCCAACACATACCCACGGCCAGTACAAAGGACAGCGATTCACTTTTTTGACGGAATACAAAGCCGTGGCATTACAGTTGCTTATTCTGTTTATTATCATATTTAGATGTTTCTTCTACAAAATAACTGTTTTCTGCAACTAATATAGTAATTATGGGAAATGGTTTTGTCCTACAATCTCAGGACATTTGCCATTTTGTCAATGTTTTTGCAGGACACAACTGCCCAAAGGTGGACTGTCCCTCACAACGTGGGACAGGTGGTGACCCTACACATATCCCGTTACTGTACCGTGGACTGGTGACCACCCCGACACGCGGATATGTATTGATGCAGGTTAACATTTCCATGGCTGGCGTTACCTGCCCTGCCCACCCTCCAGGATGATCGGGTTGTCGGTCACTATGTTTAATATGTGGTGATTTCGCGTCTTACTTATCTGTGAACTTGCATCCCTGGGTTCCATATTACCCTGTTGTACTTTCTATCTGTGTATGCGTACATATATTTCTACATGTGTACTGATATGCATTTCCGTATCTGTGTATGCACATGCGTACATGTGTGGTCGACTTGCGGCGATAGTGGCAGCATATGGCTACGCCGTGTGCTGTTGAACCGGCGTGCATTGAGGTGTTGGCGTTCCATGCTCTGCTGGCTATTGGGTGTGCAGTGTTTGGCCGGTGCCTTTGTTGGAGTCACACATACGTCCGCACATACGGTACACATTACGGGCGGACATGTTTGTGTGGCGTCCATTTTACTGTGTGTGCAGGTCAGGAGGTGTCAGTCCATGGGGCCTACACTGTCAAAGTATGTGCTATGCGTTCCCTCTTTGCCAGGGCGTAGGCATATTGGGTACACCTCTGTCTACCTACTGGGGCTGGCTCAGTGTGTCCGTGGCGCCGCTCGCCCTGTGCCTGTGCTTGCCCTGGCAGTTGTGGCGGGCTTGGTGGCCCTCCGGCATTATGTCCCTGCAGCAGCTGTTTCCGCAGAATCATATTGTGTAGCATACAACATACTATGAATATGTGGGCACTTGTGCCTGGAGAGTACTGCAAGGCTCCACCGGATGTATCCAAGCACCGGAACCGTGATTTCAAGATCCCGAACACACGCTCTATGATTATTCTCGTTTGTGCGTGTGCCTCATTATGGCGTTCTTGCATGTGTGTGTGTGCATTTCTGATGGGTGTCATCAACCACGGCTCCAGTGCGTAGCCAGCATCACACACAAGGTGACCTTGTGTGATGTCCCCACTGGCGAATACCTGATACAGCTGTGAGGCATGCCAGATATGGGAGTCGTGGTAGCTTCCAGGGCTGCCAGCACACACATCCATGATAATGCCCTGCGCATTGCACACGACCTGGCAATTGATGGAGGGGTATCCCTTGCGGTTTATGTAGCGTCTACCCTGCTCCCCAGGTGGTGACTTGATTTCTATGTGCGTACAGTCTATCGCACCCAGGACCTCCGGTATTGTGCCACACGGTGGAAGCGGCGATATTGCTAGCCAACTCCTCCTGAGATGTGGGGAACTTTATGTGCTCATGGGCATGTGGTAACATGGCATCCAGGAACTGGTGTAGTACCCTGGATGCTGATGCCTGTGAGATGCCCATTATGTCCCGGTGGGCCTTTGAAAGGTACCTGTAGCCAGTATTCGCAAGCTCACACATACCTTTGTGTCCACTGGGATGGGCTCCCCTCTGTTGTCTCTTGTTCTCAGGCGGCCGGCACAGCTCCACTATTTGCTGTAACGTGTCCCTGTCCACCCTGTAGCGCTCTACTATCTCCAGGTCTCGCAGCCCCTGGTAGGTCACCCTTGGTCTGAACACTCTCCTTCTCCTGTGAGGCCTACGGTAGTTGTCGGCACCACCCTCCGCAACTCCGCCTGTCTCTGCCACATACCTATTCATCACGGCCACGGCGGCACCCAGCATATACATGTTAAAAGTTCCCGTCTGTTTTCACCCTTCGGTGCGGCCTTTCCGAAATCGCGCTGTGTGTTGTGCGCATTCACATTTATTCCTGTTGTGCTGTATACCCGGTGATGTCATTGGGTGTGTCTGTGCGGCCCTATCCATGGATTATTTCCGTGGTTTTACGCTTGCAGCTGCAACAGTACTGCCTGTAGTGTTACATTACAGTTGCCTGCATTGCCTTCGCCTGGCCTCTTACATTACTGCATCCTGCAGGCACATGGCATATGATGCATTTTATCTGCGGCCGCAGTTATGCTACCTCTGTACTTGGCTGTGCTATTTCGGTTCTTTGCTCTTTGCATTTCTACTACATCCCCTATTATCTTTGCTCTCATATGCCTCCCCTTTCCCGTTCTGCAGGAGTCTGCATGCAGACTTATCAGCTGCCGGCGTTTGTCCTTCCTGCATTGATTGGTGTTAATTGCTCGTTACGGATACATTTACACTGCTTCCGCATTTCCTCGTATTCTCCGCATTACCTTCCTATATCCCTGGTTGTTGCCGGTGAGGCCGTCACATGACTGGTTTCGGGAATGTAGTCATCCTCGTGCACATGCATTTGTACGCGCATTCTGTACTGTCAGCGCATCTATTTCCTAACACGCCAGTCCTGATGCTGTGATGTGCATTGTACAGCCCAGATTTGCTGTCCTCCAATATCCTTCCTCCTACAGTGGCACACCCCTGTGTGGTTGACATGTATCTCGTGTAGGCCACTCCTCGGTGTCGTACCGCTACGCCGTTTGCTCCATCCTTACACTGGCGCCGTTTTTGCGATTCACTATTATCTGCCTCATTTGCATGGAATTGACTACTAATACCTGGTTACGGCGCCGGACACCGCCTCCACTCCTTGACAACCATTGCGCTGGGGTTGCAGCTTTACATACATACTATGGTGTGTGGTGGCTGTGCAGCTGATTTGTGTTCTAATGCTCTTTTCGGACATTATCATATTATTTCATTGCTTTACAACTTCTGTGCACACATCCCGGGTCTGCTGTTCTTTCTACGCACGTGCCATTTATGTCATTTTTTACATTTTGTGCATATTTTCTTTGGACATTCTCAGTGCCTTTCCACATTGGCATATTGCACCTATATGATACCTGACTTTGACAGCCTTCCGTTACTCCTCCGGTATGTTTGGGTAAATGTAAACCGCTTTTTTGGTTTACATTGCCGCGTTCTTACGCTTACGCCTCGCGCCACTGTGGATCGCTATTTGCCCTCATTTGCATGGTGCAATACCGCACACAGTGTGTTTTGCATACCTACGCCGGGGGCGGGGACGGTCCGGCGCACGCCGGTAGTGCACGTGGAATTCATTCATACCTGAATCGCTAAGCAGCCATATTTGGCGTTATAACGCCGACGCTATGCTGGCGCCTGGCGCAAGGTTCATGAATCCCGGGGATAATTTCAAATGTAAAAAAACATGCATTTACAATACATACAAACAATAACAAAAAACAACCTATATACGTTATGTACAAAGAAGTCACACTAACAGCCAACTTGTTAGAAAGCCAATCTTAAGTAAAAAGAGAGGATCTATAAGTACAACCAGTAGTGGGATATTGCCAAAGGGGAGGGGGGATAAGGAAAAAGAGAATGTATCCTATATACAGAATAGAGCCTTATGCAGTCAGCTAATTACCAACAAATGAAAAAAGAAAAGTTCTGATTAAAATTTCCTACCAGCTCCTTAAAATAAGGAAATCTTTTCTAATATTGAGTAATATTTTTTACCTCTTAAAGATGACATCCAGCAAGTATTCCCAATATTTTTACTGTAATATTTATGTTTGGTGGTTATGTATAGTAATTTGTGGGAAGAGATGTATTTAATGGCTAAGTTGCTGAAGCCTTCCCAAGAAAGATACAAGTCCAGTTCTTTGAGATGTAGAATTTAATAAGAGCACAAATTGTGATGAGGACATGCTTTAGGATTTTTGGGAGATTGTTTGTATTAATGTGTAGTATAGCCATTTCTGCACTTTGCTGCACTCCCACATAATATGAAGGATATCTGCTGAGCAGCTTCACACCCATGTTACCACATAATGTTGAGAGTTTTCAGAAAATGTGTGAGAGTGACTTTTATGATTGGTTCAAGTCCAATGATAGTAAGAAAAGATGTAGCTTCTATAATATGAGTAGAGCTGAGCAGAGTTCCATTACTTCGCTTAAGAACAATGGCAACATCATTGTCAAACAAGCTGACAAAGGGGGAGCAGTGGTTGTTATGGATACTTTAGAATATATTGCCACCATGAATAGCATGCTGTCAGATGATAAAGTATATAAGGCTATTTCTAGAGAATATGTCAATAAGATTGTGAAGTTGGTACACGATAATCTGTATGACCTCCTCATGTGCGGACAGATTAGCTGTGAGCTATATGAATATTTTGTGGTTGAGCATCCAACATTGCCGATTATTAAGGGTTTACCCAAAATACATAAGGGGGTCACACCCGTACCAATGCGACCGATTGTTGCAGGTGAATGCTGGATTACCTCTAACATTTCGTCTTTTGTTGAAGGGTTGTTACGCCCCCTAGTAGATGATATTCCACTTATCTTGAAAGATTCTTATCAGCTCGTAGATTTCCTTAAAAGTTTCGAGTTAGATAGAAGTGAAACCACAATGCTGTTAGTTACCATGGACGTTCAGAACCTGTTCACTAGCATTCCCAATGACCTAGGGATGCTAGCTATTAGAGAGATGTTAGTCAGCAATTCAAGATATAGCAATAGTAGACAAATTTTGATAAACTATCTGCTAGAAATGATTTTAGAAAATAATATATTTTTGTTTCAGGATCAGCTGTTCCTTCAGAAATGGGAGTTGCCATGGGCACTCCTGTGCTTAACAGCTATGCTAATCTAGTTGTCCATCACTGGGAGTTGCTACATCTCTTTAAGCACCCTGAATATAAGAAGGTGAAGTTATACAAGAGGTTTGTCGATGACGTACTTTTTGTATGGGATGGGACTGAGGCTGATTGTTTAAGATTTATTGCTGAGTTAGAACTAACCTCTACTTTTTTGAGGTTTACAGCAGACATTTCCCCTGTCCAAGCTAACTTTTTAGATCTTAAGTTGACCTTTAGTGACAATAGGATTGTTACTTCTTTATACAGGAAGTCCATTTGGAGGAACTCTCTGCTCCGGTTTGAAAGCATGCATCCCAGGTTCACCTTTAGAGGGATTATATTGAGTCAAATGCACAGAGTCTGTAGGGTTTGTAATAATGAAGATGATTTGGCCATTGAACTCACCATCCTTAAAGGCCTGTTTGAAGAAAGAGGGTACCCCTCTAAACTCATAGATGAGTGTAAGCATGAAGTGTTTGTGAAATTATTTGGCAAGAGAGATAGTGCCCTTGGAAGAAGGAGCTCAGTTCCCCTCCGTGCCTTTGGTTCACATGGGCCTACCGACAGACTTTCCTATATCACCAGGTACACCAGTGATGTAGTTGCACACAACAAGATCATCAGTAGGAACTGGAATGTGCTGGCTACAGATCCATTCACTAGAAGTATTGTAGGGGCCCACCCAACATTTAGTTACAGGACATGTAACAAAACTTATTTTGTGTATAGAGCCGAACCGTCTATTCAGTGGCCGTCATGGTGACCGTACAGGGACTTTTCCCTGTGGACACTGTCACATGTGTCAGCACATATCAGATGATGTTAGTTTCACACATCCAGATGGTTTCTTTTTGTTCACACCTAAATTTTACAGTGATTGCAATAGCACCAACTTAATATATTTGGCCTCATGTGATTCATGCCAGGCTTTCTATGTAGGCCTCACGAAGAGACGACTCCGTGATAGGATATACAATCATTGCTATGACATCAAGAAAGGCAATGATAGCAGTGCTTTGGCCAAACATGTTTTGGAATTTAACACACATAGATTTAAGTTTATGGTCCTGGAAATGATGGTTATCAACTGCAGGGAAGGAGACAATATGAATCAACTAGCCCTTAGGGAGCTTAAGTGGATCTTTACCTTGAAAGCACATCTCCATCCGGGTATCAACCAATATGTTTCAGTCAAACCTGTTCTCAATATGAGGAAGTGAATGCTTGATGTCATTGTTTTGTTGTTTGATATTACTATTTCAGACTATCTCCTCTTGCTTTCATAATGTTTGAGACTTCTATGTGTTTTCCTACTCTTTTCATTTCAGCAGACAAGGTTCTATGAATCATATCTTGTGTTTTTTAATTATGCTTCAACTAGGTTATTTCAGTAGTATATGCAATTCATATACTGTTTTCCATGTATTTAGTATGTACACTTCGTTAAGTTCTGCATATGGTTTTAGCTGACAGAAGATTGACCGTTTGTAGTTTTTTAATATCCATAATATGACCTAGCCCCTGTTTTAGTTGAGCATATCTCATACATAGTCGTATATATATACACATAGTTACATTTACTTAAACTTTCTGATTTTTTATTTTTAGCATTGTTCTTCAGATACTTTGCTGTTTTGTATACATGAGTCTTTTGACATGATAAATGACTGCCAATTTCGTGGTCATCATCCATTTATAGATGGCTTCTTAAAATAACTATTTCGTTTTTAATTGATAGTTTTAGTTTATGCCATCAGTGTTAATATTCATATTTTATTTTTATTTTGACTGTTATATTTAAGCCACGCTAGATCTTTCAGACTTTTTATTTTCCTACTTCACTTGTGTGCCCTGCTAGCTAATAAGTTTCATTTCACTAACTCAAGTTTTAGTTCACTTTCCTAAGGGTCCATAGTGTTTTGTAGACCCTTTGATGTTTGTTGTTAGCAGCCCTACATATAATCTTTCAGGATGCATGTTACCAATAGTTGGTACTTTCACCAACACTTTTAGATTTAGACAGTCTTGCTAAGGTTTGTTATTTAGACAGACAGTTCCGTTATTATTTATTGTGGTATATTTTTTGTGGCACAGTTAAGTTGTTCAATCGCTGTTGCATGTAGGACGCTTTATATTGTCGGACCTGCCACAGCAGTGTCGACATGAACTTTTTTTGATGGAATACCACAGTGGAATGGTTTTTTTACCTTCTTGATGAGATTTATTTGTACCATCCACAAGGCAGGATGATGTGCAAGCTCATGGCAGCTAGCGGACACGATCCAGGTTAGTCTTCCGACGTCCATCTGCAGCGATGGTTGTTTTGATTTGTTTTGAATTGTTGTTAAGTGATTTTTACGCTTCTGCATTTCGCAGTAAGAACAATACATTTTAGTTATCCTGGTGAATAGCTAGCATATGAGCCTCATATTTGCTAGTGGAGTTTAGCTATTTTAACATTATGCCTATCTTTTAGGTATTTTTTGATGTGTTTATCTTTGCTCCTTAACTTGACGCTCTCGTTGTTAGAAGCTCAGGATGAGCTCAGTTCAGCGACTATAACATGAGAGCTACTACACATCTTTTAACTTTTTTAGCGTACCACTGCATTTTATATTTTTTTGATTGCAGAGTATCTTAGCTTGTGGTCCTAAGTGAATATCTTGATACCCTTATGTATTTTGTGTTTTTAGTGAGTTTGGTTTGTCAGCAGGTGCATACCGTTAGCTTCGCAGTTGAACATGCCCTTCTGTCGCAGCAGCATAATTTATTCAATGTATACTGAGTATGTTATATGCCAACTGTGATTATTTATATATGTTGCTCATGCATTTTAAATATTTTTAATGTTTTCATTTATCTCTTAACAGTGTTATTTGAATGTACTTGTGATGTTTCTTTAAACTAACACTGGAGAGTGCTTTGATTATTCAATTAGTGTTTCAATTAGTTAAGTTTGAGCGCCAAAAATTTTGTATAAATGGTTGTTCATTTTTACACTTTGTTACACCTGAAGAAGCATAGTTCAGCTACGTGAAAGCGCTTGTGTCTGTTTTTGCCTTCAATAAAGAAGTTTTTGCTACAGCCATTGGCATATCTGTGTGGTGCTTCCAGTGGATTTGGTTTGTTCCTAAAATAAACTTCTATTATACACATCATTTCAGATGTAAAAAACATGCATTTATAATACATACAAACAATAACAAAGAACAACAACCTATATACATTATGTACAAAGAAGTCACACTAACAGCCAACTTGTTAGAAAGCCAATCTTAAGTAAAAAGAGAGGATCTATAAGTACAACCAATAGTGGGATATTTCCAATGGAGGGGGATAAGAAAAAAAAGAATGTATCCTATATACGGGATAGATCCTTATGCAGTCAGCTAATTACCAACAAATGAAAAAAGAAAAGTTCTTATTAAAATTTCCCACCATCTCCTTATAATAAGGAGATCTTTTCTAAAACTGAGTAATATTTTTCACCTCTTAAGGATGACATTCCGCATGTATTCCCAATATTTGCAGTAATATTTATGTTTGGTGCTTATGTATAGTAATTTGTGGGAAGAGATATATTTAATGGCTAAGTTGCTGATGCCTACCCATTAAAGGGGGTAGCAAGAGTCCAGTTCTTTGAGATGTAGAATTTAATAAGAGTACAAATTGTGATGAGGACGTGCTTTAGGATTTTTGGGAGATTGTTTGTATTAATGTGTTGTATAGCCATTTCCCATGACAGGGTGCTCTTTTTGTAACCCATTTTTTCAAGAATAGCTCTTAATGAATACCATAGATTATGCACTTTGCTGCACTCCCACATAACCTGAAGGACATCTGCTGATTGACTAGGACAGTGCGGGCATTTAGGTGACTGATTAGTATTGAATTTATTAATTTTTTGTGGGGTGAAGTAAGCATCATGATTAATAATTAGTTGGGTGTATAGTAGCTTTTTGAATGGAGTAAATGTGACCATATTTTCAGTGGCAGTCTTTATATTTTGCTCATTAACTTGTTGGGATTTCCCTTGCCAGAATGTAGAGAATAATAGAAGATTCTGGCATTTTATATCCATTACCAGTTTGTATACTCTAGAAATTGTTTTCCCCTTAATCGTCAGGTTATTGAGAATTAATTGAGATAGATTTACATCCTGCATAACACTGTTATCTGGCATGAATTTTGGCATTTATAAGATATCGCAGGAAGTTAAGAATGCTTACATATTTCTTTGGAATATTAAGTTGCATTCTTAAGTTGTGCTATATCGTATTCTCTCCATTTGAAGATCTCCCAAACTGTAAGTTCCCTTAATAAAGGATACCCCGGTAAGTTTATAAGTCAATCATTTAGACACAAATTAGAATTAAAGTGAAGGGGCTGGAGGAGGGAGAGGGTCTTAGATAGTTGTACTGAGTTAAAAAGCTTTTGAGTAGTTACTACAATGTGCTTAATAACTAGATGTAAATTCTTTACATATTCAGACTTTTGGTTTAAGTTAAGAAAGAGGAGAGATTTGAGATTGTACCCAAGTGACATAATTTGTTGAGACCAAATTTTTGACCATAGGGCAGAGCACGTTCTCATAGTTGGGTCATAATTTATTATCTGTTATAATTTATATGAGGTAATAACCTATAGTATAATTTAAAGTACAGTAATCCTAATCCTCTCTTAGATTTTGGAAGTACAAGTTTATCATATCTAATTCTAGTGGATTTAGGACACCAAAGAAATCTAGATATATTTTTCTCCATATCTAGAAAGAATTTTTGGGGAATATTAAAAAAGGTGGTGTTTAGTTGGAAAAGGATTCTTGGTAACATGTTCAACTTTACTACACTAGCTTTTGACAGCAAGGATATGTTAATGTTCTTCCATCTATTCAAATCATATTCAATAGCATTACACATATGGCTTAAGTTATTTTTAATAATTTCCTCAAAGTTCGGGGTATATATTATTCCCAGATATTTCGTCTGATAGGTTAACTTACTCTCGCTCTCAGGGAAGTTGTAATCGTTGTGTCCAAAAGGATTTAGAGGAAAGAGATTGGACTTGCTAGGGTTTAATTTATAATTGGAGATCTCCGAGTACCTATTGATTGTTTTAAGTATTTTAGGGAGATCAGTCAAGGGAAGTTGCAGGTAAATATTTAAATTATCACCAAAGACAGAGAATGTGAGTTTAATGTTATGTAATCTTGGAATGTGGTGAAAGGCTTTTTGTGAGATAAAAAGGAGCAGGGGTTCAAGGTATAAGTTAAAGAGGTAGGGGGAGAGCAGGCATCCCTGTCTTGTGCCATTAGAGACTGGGATAGGTTTGGTTCTACAATTATTTATCTGAATGGAAGTGGAAGCCATTTGATAGAGGACCTTAACTTTTTCTATAAATTCTTGAGAAATACCAAATAGAGGCATTACATTGAATAGAAAGTTTAGGTTAACTCTATCAAATGCTTTGGTAGCATCAGCGGTAATAACATATATGGGAATTTTATCTATCTTGAGTAATCTAATAGCTGTGTCCAACAGTAGTGTATTGTCACAGATTTGTCTATTTACCATGAAACCCAATTGATCTTAAGATATAATAGAGGGGATTATATTTTTCAAATGATTAGCTAAAACTTGAGCTAAGATTTTAAGGTCATTATTTATGAGGGCAATTGGCCTCTAATTAGATGGCTTAGTTGGGTCAGACTTTGGCTTGGGTATAAGGATGGTTTTTGAATTATTTATGTATATATCTGTTATGCAGTGTTGTATTATATAGTTGTATACTTTTAAAATAATTTTAGATACAGGTTGTGAGAATTGTTTATAAAATTCAGCGGTCCATCCATCCGGTCCTGGTAATTTTCCCAGTTTGAGTTTATTTATTGCAATTTTATTTCTTTTAGATGCAAAGGTGCCCCTAGAATTTTTTGTTGGTCCTGAGTAGTTGGTGGAAATTGTAGATGTTGCATATAATCTTTAAATTTTTCATTTGGGGGGAGGGGCATGTCATACAGTTTTTGTATATGGTCTCAAACACATTTAGGATGTCTTGATCTTCATGATTTACTCAACCTTCATAGTGTATTTCTTTGATTCTTGGTGGTCCGTTCTTTATATTTATTAGTCTGGCTAAGAATTTTGAGGGTATTTGCACCCATTCTGAATATTGGTATAGGGACCTGCTTTCGAAAAAAAGTTAGGTTTTCTAAGTAATGTTTATGGAGCTGCTTTTGCCATTCAACTATTTTATGTCTAATTCTTCTGAGTATTTGCATTTTAGATCCATCTCAGCTGAAACAATCTGAGATTCTAATTTTATTCTAGTGTTAGTATATTTTTTTAAACCAGGCAGAGTTTTATATTATAATGCCTCTAATAACTGTTTAGCCACTTCCCATTGCTTGTCATAAGGTATCTGAGTAGATATAAGGTCCTCCTCAAATTGCACTAGTATGCTATTTATTTTCTTTGCTGCCACCTCTTTTTGAAAAAAAATTGAGATATTATAAAGGTGTCTATCCTTGACCAGGATTTATGGGAGGATGAGAAGAAAATGAGTAAGAGGTCTAGAGTCTGTTTCATTAGGTGAAACTAAGTACAAATGTTGACTTGCTGTTTAGAATTAAAAGAAAAAATGTGTAATTTCTCCTGCTAAATTCATTGCAAAGTTATGATAAAAAGGGGGGGGGGCAGTGTTACATTTCATTTTCCTAGGCTCAAAGATCTCTGCAGCTGGTGATGGCTGCTGTGAAATTAAAAGATGCTTACCTCTTGGAAGGAAATCTATGGCAAATCTGGTTAAGATTTTAAAGAATAAAGGTCTGTATACTAAAACCTATGTCTTTTCCAATAATAATATATGGCTGTGAGCAATGGACTATAAACAAAACTGTGCACATGGAAAATCAATGCTTTTGAAATATTGTGTTGGAAAAATGTTTAAGAATTCTTTTTTTTTTCAAAAATTTCTTTATTCAGTTTTTTCAAATAGAAATAGTAAAATAAACTTCTATTATACACATCATTTCAGATGTAAAAAACATGCATTTATAATACATACAAACAATAACAAAGAACAACCTATATACATTATGTACAAAGAAGTCACACTAACAGCCAACTTGTTAGAAAGCCAATCTTAAGTAAAAAGAGAGGATCTATAAGTACAACCAGTAGTGGGATATTTCCAATGGAGGGGGATAAGAAAAAAAAAGAATGTATCCTATATACGGGATAGATCCTTATGCAGTCAGCTAATTACCAACAAATGAAAAAAGAAAAGTTCTGATTAAAATTTCCCACCATCTCCTTATAATAAGGAGATCTTTTCTAAAACTGAGTAATATTTTTCACCTCTTAAGGATGACATTCCGCATGTATTCCCAATATTTGCAGTAATATTTATGTTTGGTGCTTATGTATAGTAATTTGTGGGAAGAGATATATTTAATGGCTAAGTTGCTTAAGCCTTCCCATGAAAGGGGGGGAGCAAGAGTCCACTTCTTTGAGATGTAGAATTTAATAAGAGTACAAATTGTAATGAGGACGTGCTTTAGGATTTTTGGAAGATTGCTTGTATTAATGTGTAGTATAGCCATTTCCCATGACAGGGTGCTCTTTTCGTAACTCATTTTTTCAAGCCTAGCTCTTAATGAACACCATAGATTATGCACTTTGTTGCACTCCCACATAACATGAAGGATATCTGCTGATTGACTAGGACAGAGTGGGCATTTAGGTGAGTGATTAGTATTGAATTCATTAATTTTTTGTGGGGTGAAGTAAGCATCATTATTAATCATTATTTGGGTGTATAGTAGCTTTTTCAATGGAGAAAATGTAACCGTATTTTCAATAGTAGTCTTTTTATTTTGCTCATTAACTTGGGATTTCCTTTGCCAGAATGCAGAGAATAATAAAAGATTCCAACATTTTATATCCATTACCAGTTTGTATACCCTAGAAATTGTTTTTCCCTTAATCGTCAGGTTATTGAGAATGAATTGAGATAGATTTACATCCTGCATAACACTGTTATCTGGCATGAATTTGGCATTTATAAGATATCGCAGTGAGTTAAGAATGCTTACACATTTATTTGGAAGATTAAGTTGCATTCTAAGTTCAGCTATATCGTATTATCTCCATTTGATGATCTCCCAAACTGTAAGGACCCTTAATAAAGGATACCTCTGTAAGTTTATAAGTCAATCATTTAGCCACAAATAAGGTTTAAGATGAAGGGGCTGGAGGAGTGAGAGGTCCTTGGATAGTTGTACTGAGTTAAAAAGCTTTTGAGTAGTTGCTATCATTTTCTTGGGTGGCAAAAGCCAGGGTACCTTTTTGGCTAGGCTTATATAGGCCCTAGGGCAAATAGCCTAGTACCTACATATGAACCTATGTGCTTGATTACTAGATGTAAACTCTTTACATATTCAGACTTTTGGTTTAAGTTAAGAAAGAGGAGAGATTTGGGATTGTACCCAAGTGAATTAATTTGTTGAGACCAAATGTTTGACCATAGGGGGACCATGTTCTCATAGTTGGTCATAATTCATTATCTGTTGTAATTTATGTGAGGTAATAACACTATAGTATAATTTAAAGTCCAGTAATCCTAATCCTCTCTTAGATTTTGGAAGTACAATTTTATCATATCTAATTCTAGTATATTTAGGATACCAAAGAAATCTAGATATATCTATAAGAATTTTTGGGGAATATTTAAAAAGGTGGTGTTTAGTTGGAAAAGGATCCTTGGTAACAGGTTCATCTTTACTACACTAGCTTTTGACAGCAAGGACATGTTAATGGGAAGATGAGAAGATGGTAAATCTAGTTATTGTTTTGTCATGTTGAAAGTTGGTATAGGGATCAAATAGATCAAAAGAGTTTAATAATTCATCAAAGGCCATTGTAATATGATGGGATTGTCTGGTGTCTCTGTGGGACCTATCTTTATCTGGGTCTAATAGAGCATTCCAGTAACCCCATATAACATATAGATGATTCGGGCACTCAGCTAGAAGATTAAATATTTCTTATATAAAGGATTGTTGGTTAGAGCAGGGGCTATAAATGTTAATAAAAAGTAAGGGTTTGTCTATGTTATGATACTTGCTAGTAAAGAGAGCCCATCTACCCTCTGAATCTGTTTTTATGGATAGAATCTCCCCCTGGTAGGATCGATTTATTATAACCGCAGCCCCTCTGGTAGAAGAGTTATACCTGCAGCTATTATCTGTTTGATCCATTTCCTTTTCCTTGCCCCATCCCAAAGTTGTGTGGTCATGTGAGTTTCTTAAAGAAAGGTTATCATTAATTTATTTTGATATGTGATATGCATGACAAGACTTCTTTTAGCTTTATCTGAGATCCCCTTATCATTACACAAATCTAGAGTTATCATTTCAAGAAGTTAAAATTATATCATAATTTAATGTTAATGAAGTAAAGTAAATGGCTAAAGATATACCTGAGTTCTGTTGGCTATTTGTGGTATGTAATACATTCTGTATAGTGACTTCTTCTCTCCTAACTCCCTTATGTGTACCTACCCACCCATCCCTCTGTAATGGTGAGTGGGAGATGAAAGTATATAAAGTCTTTGAGTTTGGTTTTGAATATACTGTTCATGAAATAGAGGAATGCTAAAAATGCCTATTGTGTTCCAAACGTACACAAACATCTGTACTATCACCCACGGTACAGCTTCCCCATTCAAAAAAGAAATGTTAATCGAAAGATATGTATCTGACCATAAATAAAACATTTACTATAAAATACTGGTAGAGCAAACCGAGGCACAATAACAGCGTAAATAGCATAAAAAATGTTTATTTGTGAGCACTTTCACGGCTTACCATGCCGCTTCATCAGACATTTTGAAAACACTTTGAATGTTGCATTTAAAAAACTCATGACCGATAGTAACACAGTTACAATAATTGATTAATTAATCAATTAAAAAATCAATTAGAAAGATGGTCAATATATGTAACAGCAATTAAAACTAGCTTACTTAAAGCTACCTAAATCTACCCTAAATACACTTAGAAATAACAACAACATCACTTAAATAAAATATGTAACATCTCATAGGAATGTCTTATATATAAAAAATGTATCTTCTAAATGTCCTATTTTTTAGAACAGGCTTGATACAGATCTTGTCATTTAGCCCTTTGTCCTTGTTGCCCCTCATTCTAATAATCCATCTTAGTTCTGCAGATTCCCCTTTATTTTCAATGTCACCCCTACGAATGTTTTCATGGATAACCTCCAAAACCATGAATTTAAACCTATGTGATGCATCATATAGACCAATATGTTTGGCCAAAGCATTGGTGCATATAGAATTGTTTATACAGTATATATGTTCTCTTATTATGTCACGGAAATGACAATCGGTTTTTCCTATGTAAAAACTATTACAGGCTTGACAGATGGCTAAATAAACTAAATGTGCAGTGTTGCAGTCTGCCTGAACATGAAAGTGTAAAAGTTTTCCTCTATCAGGATGCAAAAACTCACTTGAGCTGTCAATAAACTCACACCAATTACATTTCTTACAAGGTAAAGTACCATTTAATGTGTCTAAACCAGTGTTTAAAACATCTTTTGGAAAACATAACAATCTTTTTAAGTTCTTTTTATTTTTATATGTAAAACTAGGTTTTTTACCCACAATTAAAATTACTTCTTGGTCAGTAGTAAGTATAGACCAATTGTTTTTTACAACTTCCGCAATACTACAAATATTTCCAGAATGGGTAAGGGGCACCCTTACTGTGCCTTTAGTTCTATCAACATGTAGAGAACTGGTCCAGGGTCCTTCAGAAAAATATGGTTTTCCTTCATTTTTGCGGGACTGTGTTACTTTTTTTAAAATGGTATCCACTTCTCTTTTATCATAGCCCCTTTCATGAAATCTCAATGAGAGAGAAGTAGTTTCTGTGGCAAAATCTGCATCACTAGCATTTAATCTAGATGCCTGAAGGCCTTGGCTCTTAATAATGTTATAATAGATGTGAGGTGGATGCATAATCTTTCTATGAAGATAGTTGTTACAATAACAGCTCTTTCTATATGTTCTAGTACAAAATGAACTGTCAGGTAGTCTAAAGATGGTGACATCTAAAAAAGTTATTGAATCCACAGAATGACTAAGAGTAAACTTTAAAAAAGAGGTGGATGAATTTAAATATTCATGGAATTTCAATAATGAATTTAAGTCACTTTCCCATAATAAAAAGAGATCATCCACAAATCTCCTATAGAAGGCGACTTCTGGAAATCTCTTAAGTATATTCATAGTATCTCATTGTGCCATAATAATATTGGCGTAGCTATTGGCACTGGAAGTGCCCATAGCTACACACTTTTTCTGCAGATAGAATAAACCATCAAATGTAAAAACATTGTTTTCAAGGATAATTTCCATGAATAAACATAGCAGCTCTATAAATGCACTAAATTTACTATTAATACAAAGATGTTCCTTTAACATATCTATGCCTATATCATTTGGAATACAAGTAAATAAAGATTGAACATCTAAGGTAACGAGTAAAAAAGGAGCAAAGTTTCTTTGATTCACAAAAGAATATAGGTCTCATAAAAAGTTTTTTGTGTCTATTAAAACATGTTTATTATTGCAAAGAATACTTCAGAGCTGTTTCGCTAAAAAGATTGACATATTTTCAGTGCACCAGCCTCTGGCTGATACTATGGGTCTGAAGGGTGGCCTATAAGCATTTTTGTGAAATTTTGGCAACCCTTGCAAACAGGGAATGGTAGGTTTGTCACATAAAAAATATTTATACTGATCCATGGTAATATTACGTCCTATCAAACAATCTTTTAGGGCATTATTAACCCTATAAATGATAACATCAATGTAAGACATATTAATTGGAATGTAAGTATCTACATCTTTAAGCATGGATAGCATTTCATTAACATAAAATGATCTATCCATTACAACTGTGGGGCCTCCCTTTTCGGCAGGTTTGATAATTATAGAAGTATTGGAAGACAAGTTCTTTAACGCTTGACGTTCTCCAGTGTTCAAATTAAAACTAGCTTTCCCCATGCTTCTATTAGTGAACAAGGAAACAATATAATTTTCACATTACTTTTCAAAAACTTCTACTGCTGCGACATTGTTTGGTGCATAAATACTAGGTTTTTTTTAAGAAAGAAAGAATCTTTCCTAACTTGATCATTATTTTTAAACTGCATCTTCAGCATAATATTGCACATAAACATTTTCAAATTCACAATACAGTCTGAAATGTCTGTCAGCTGGATCGGTATAAAGTTCATATCTTTGTTTAGCAGAGAAATTTCCTCTGCTGATAAGCTGTATGATGAAATGTTCCAAATGAAGGACTTCTCGGCTTCTGCCACATTTTCTTTAAAGTGTGATTCTCCATACTGTCCATATTCAACTTACATTTCAACCTGCCTCTGCTGTATGAGCATCTGTTTGCAGGTGAGTTTATTGGAAAAGGAAAAGAATGCCCATTCTTATTCAAGATGATGGCTCCATGTTGCTGCTGCTCAGTAAAAACATTGCTTGATTGAGATAAAACAGAGTGTGAGTTATTGCTTGTAGAAAATGTGTTGGGCAAAGAGATCTTGCTCCTTGCATCCATATTAGTTTTTTGAATATTTGCGGACTCAGAGGGAATTAAAGTAACTGAAATCATATTAGATGTTGCCTCTACGGTGATTTCACTGGCACTGTTTGAATTCAACACTGTTGCCTCTTGATTATCGGGCGTTTGTAGTTGCCTGGTAACTGCTCTGGGCCAAGCAAAGACACACCCATTTGAAAAATCAGCTACATCTCTGTTCAATTTTTTTCTGTATTTGAAGAAGCAACTTGCGTTCAAATGCTGTTACTGAGTCTAAGATGTAACATAGTTTTATATCTAATATATCAGCAGGATATTTATTATACAGTCCATTTTGTAAATCCATAGCCAACGATAGTTACTTTTCTTCCTCAGGTTTAAAGTACTTGATAAGTAAACGCATATAATTGTAGCTGAGTTCAAGATTCAGTTTTTGCCATTGAACTAATGTCTTTATACTGTTCACCATATATGGGCATTTTTTAAACTCTTAAGCCTCTCGGTACAACTTGAAGCTCAAGACAAGCTTCAAAGTGATAGCCTTGAAATTGCAAAAGCTTTAACTTGTATAAGGAGTCCTCAATTTGGAAAAGGTCTTTACGTAAGGTAGAAGCATCAGAATTGTTACCTTGTTCAGATTCTGATTGATTAGAAGCTTTCTATCCTAGCAGGGGATTGTCAGTTAAGTTTAACAGTTGAAGTAGTCTTCCATTAGCTAGAGTTGTTCCTTGCTTCTCATTTCCAGGCACATAAGATAACTCAATGTCATTAACAGTTCCTTCAGCCATGGTAACCTCAGGTTTGGAAGTAGTTATTGAAGAAGAAAAAAGATTAAAATCCACCAGAGGTATAAATGCACCGCCAGTCAAAACCACAACTGTAGTTATTAGAACAAATACTATAAAATACTGGTAGAACAAACCAAGGCACAACAACAACGTAAATAGATACATATATATAGATACAGATATATGACATATATATAGGCACATACACATATACACAGACAAATGGTATCAGTAGCCATACATATGTAGAAGTAGTGTGGAATACTGGGTACAAAGTATATCCCTCAGCCACAAGCCCTGTAACTGCCACCTGTGAAATGTGCAGTGGGGCAACCATTCCCACAAATGAGAATACTTACATTAAACATATATCCACCCACAATTCAAAGGACATGACATGACACACAGGTATGCATACACAGAAAACCTTTATTTGTGTACTATACAATAATGTATGCCAGTACTTACACCACATACATTTTGAAATATGTAATCAGTGATGAATGCAAGGCCCACACAAAACAGTAGATGCAAGCAATGTGGATAAATACCATACTACGCTGTCCAGTCCAAGGCCTTCAATTAGTACAACAGTAGACACAGGATTTGCCTTCAAGATAAGTAACTATCAGCAATTACAGATGTAGTTCAGCAGCCTCCAATTACACCCTGTAGTCAAACCCTAGGGGGAAATGTAGCTCTTGTGGTAATGTCAAAATATGTCGTACATAACATTGCTTAACCTAACATCTCACTATCACACTGAATGACTGAACTTTGTGTAACACTGTAAGCTGTAGCCCACCACTGTTCCCATGGAGGATATATGAAAGTGTACACCCTTACACCTCAATGTGTCTTAACACATATATCCCTGAAAAGGTGTCATAGCCTAGGTTAATGGCATTGAACACCCCCGCCAATAAAAAGCTGTACAAGGGCAAGGAACACTGTGTACCACACACTGACCCTTGAAATGTGCAAGGACACATATGTGTTTTCCAGCTGTTGCCCCATATATATGGACCTTGCCCAACAGTTGGTGTTTGAGTCCATGACATGACTGGGATGATAGCAGTAATGCTAGCAGTAAATAATGATAGGCCATTACCTAACAACCCCTTTCTATATCACAGCACGACAAAAACTGGCATATATGTGGAGGACAGAGGCAGGAACAAAGGGCCATATTTGCATTATTGCTGTTACACACCCTGGAAATTGCTGGTGTTACAGGACTTGTTGCAGCATATCCTTATGCAGAAATATGACATTGATATACAAATGGATCTAAACATGTACTGATAGCACTCAACAGATAGAATGCCACTGATATATTTGGGACAATACCTGTGTGGTGCACAGACAAAACCTAACAGCCAATCCTCTGGCTATCATATGGATAGGCCCACAGCTGAGAGCTATGCAGCCAGACAACATTCCATGCAAAGTACCATGTACACAGAAACCCTGTAAGACCAGCAATATACAATGCACACAACAACACCACTCACATTGTCTGTAGGTCTGGAACCTTACCCAAATGAGTATTTGGCCTGTCTGCAGGTTCTGTTGTAAGAGGTATTGCTACCTGCTGTCTGTAACACTGATGTCCACACACAGGAAGGATGTCCTCCATACTGGAAAGGTAAAGAGACAAAGCCCACAGAAGTCAGTAATTTATCGTACTGGGTTGCCATGACAGTGGTTATCTGCAGTACTACATAGCAGGCTGTATGCAATTAGCAACAGGTGGACACTGACTGGTGCAGAGGCCATCACCTTATCATGTGCAATACCTACAAAAGCATGCTGCAATCTATTCAAACCAGCTCAATCACTCTACTGGAAAGACTGAGAGAGAGAGAGAGAGAGAAAAGAAAAAAGCATAAATTAAAAACAAATAAAGCTCAGGGATTTGTTACAGCGGAAAAAAAAACATAAAAGGTATGTGAAACATATATGTATTTACTTGCATGTAGTATATGGCATAGAATAACAGGATATATAATGTGAAATGATTTATATGTGCCATCAGTAGTTGTTCCTGTAATGATGTTCTGCTCAACAACTGCTCTGGACAGTAGTGGTTGTCCCTGTGGGCAGTGGGACATACCTGTCAACTGTGTAGATCAGCAGTGAATGGCAAAGATGTGACCCCATGATATCTGTGGTCAATGGCTAGTGGTGGTATTAATACTGTCATGATAGACACATGGGTTTGAGAGCACACCACCTGCAGGATAGTCATGTTAAAGTGTAGCATAGCATGCCCAGCTGCCATAGCTGTATAATATGCTTATCTAAAATCTGTCACCATATATACCCCCCCCTAATGTTAGTCTGTGTTCACATGTGACACCTGTCTGTGTTGCAGCAAGGCAGAACAGTTCAGCTGTGAAGTAAAGACAGTTATAAGGGTGTGGACCAGATGTTTGTATGCACCCCACATACAGATAAATATATGTGTGATACATATTCACAGTTGTGTATGTCTACAGAACCTCGGACAGTTATACATATATAGGTATATAAACAACACATAATGATATCTACACATATATGCACATATATATATATATATATATATATATATATATATATATATATATATATATATATATATATATATATATATATATACATGTACATACATATACATACATATATATATATATATATATATATATATATATATATATATAATATATGTGTGTGTGTGTGTGTGTGTGTGTGTATGTGTGTATATGTCTACACACATATATATATATATATATATATATATATATATATATATATATATATATATATGTCAATACATGTCCCCTGCCATGACATGTGTGAGAGAACATCACACGTCAATACTCACCGTATCTACACAACAGTACATGGCTGCAAAATGGAGTGTGGAGTATGGTGTGTAACCCATGTTGGGAACACATCACAATTGCTTGAGAAGGTGGGATATCTATGTTGCTGAAGGGTAGTAGGCACATATTGGTATGTAGGTTTGGCTGGGTGATAAACAAGACAGCATACAGGGCTGGTATATGACACATGTGGTGGGTATACACTGTGGATGGGTAGTTTTGTATGGAATGTGGAGGTCACTGATTCCCTATATGAGAACAAAGGGAACATGGTACCCACCCATGGACAGTCATGACAGCATCTACATGGTCATAAAGGTGCCTGGGCTCTGGGTTGAGCAGGAGGACCATGCATGTCTAACCTTGTGTATGTGTACTGCATGCCTCCAGGTGATGTAGCACATACCCTATGTCTCTGTGGAGCTCCCTATGCTCCATACCCTGGACCTAACTGTGGATGACAGACATATGTCTCTGTGTGCTCCTTGGGGGGGCACCATCCCCTGAGGTGGTACCACATGAAAGTAGTGCTGGAACAGTAGATAACGAGGTTACATGGTGGGTTGTGGATGTGATGTGGCCTGGTAACATTTCCACATTAGGTGGTAGAGGTGTTCCTGCTGGCAAATATCCCCTACACATATTGTTGTGTCACTGTCATGGAACATATGTGGGTTGTAATAGTCCACACAATCCCAGAACATGTCCAACAGCATGCATAGATATTCCCAATAACAGAGAATGGCAGATGTGTAGCAATCACATAGCAAGCATACCACATGCATATGTGGAAACAGTGGCAGTGACAATGGCATGCAGGTGAAATACTCTGTAACAGCCCAGCACTTCTAGTGTCTCCACAGGGAGCATGTCTATAAACACATAGCAGAAAGTGTTGTACAATATAATATATGTCCCAGTGTGATAGTTAATCGGAGACATATCACTTACATTGTGTAAACATTACGTTGGAGCTGATATGGTGGTGGGAGACTATGTGCATTGCATTATGGTAACCGTGCCATATGAGTTGCTCAGACATATTTCCATCTTTATGTCTTTCAGGGACAATGGCACATCCAAGGAATCCAGCCTATAGTGCCACTGAGGATGACATCATATTCACCAGCATCATCCAGCACTATCAGCTGCTGTTCTCCAGGACAAGCCATGACCAGCATGAGCGCACCGCCATGTGGAATGATGTGGTCCGCAAGGTAAATGAGGTGGGCATGCACAGCTGTATGTATGAGCAGGTCTGCCATCATTGTAGTGACCTGCTCCACCATGTATATCGTTGTGCCACTGTCATGTGGGGGAACAGTTTGCAACAGGGGGGCCATAACATCCACCCCCCCCCTCACCAGAGTTGATGAGCTGCTCATGAGCCTGGTGGCACCTGCCTGCCCACAAGAGCTACAGACCTATGCAGTCATGGAGGTGGGTACTACCCACACACCAGACATGGAGCATGCAGGTAAAGTTCCAGGGCATATCGGTAGACCACTGTTGTGTATGCATCTTTACAGGTAGATCATGCATATGTGAGATGTGGAGTCTGTTGCTGTGTAGTACTGATAATCAGTTGTGTATAATCTGTAGTACTGTGGACTTCAGCTTTTGTTTTACTGTAATATTGCACCCACCCTGTAGCAATGCCACAGCTGTGGCCACTGACATCAAATCTAGCACATCCCAATGTAGGTATCTCGGGGATACCAGCAAGGCAGAGGCTGGATGCTGGTGAGTATGGTTTAAGGTCATGCTTGGCAATACACTGTGCATATCATAGCTAAGGTGTATGCCATGTACACATCTAACACACCTACCCATACTGCATGCTGTACATGTTCACTGACAGAGCACACACCTTACTAATGGGATTACCAGCCTCAAACCCATGCAATACATGGACCATCTCAGACAACTGTGGCTACACGCCAGTGCACATTGCCCAGGCACAGCTGACATCTGCCTAACATACACAGCTATGTCATACACAGAGCAGTTAAACATGCTACACATAAGGACATCCCAATCCCTCTGCAAACACATGCTCCAGGGTCCTAAACCTCATCAACACATTAAACAGAACATACTGGAGGGATAGGGCCCTGTCCTGGGGAACTCCCAAACTCTGGAACAGACTACCCATTCATATCAGACAATGCTAATCATTGGTCCTCTTTACAAAAAACACTTGACAACTGGATGGGAAATGGGGAATTCATCCTGGGTAGTACACCTGTGCCACAGCCTGACAGAGGCTCAGGGGAATAACATTATTGGGTTGTACATGCCTGGGAATCCCTGTGGCTAGACTTATGTAGGCCCCAGGACCAATAGACTAGTACTCATCTATGAACCTATGTGTACCACAGGCAACATCAGCCAGGGGTCAATACAGATATGACATGCATAATGGTGGGATATTGCCAAAGCCATGTGTTGCAATGTGTTTTGATTTACCAGCACCATGTTGGGGAAGTCCAGGAAGTTGCAGTTATGATACATGTGCTACACAATCCACACCTCACCCCAACCCAGGGATGACATCCCCATCTGTACAATGCTGGTGCCACTGTATACCTGCATGTTTGCCCTGCATTGGCAGGGAATATGCCAGTACACATGGTGTTCCTAGTCTGGGATACTGCAATATGACACACGTGTAGGCCACAGATGTCGAGCATTTACAATGTAGCAGGAGATGATGAGGGTGTGTCATCCTGAAACACAACAGTGCATTGGAAGGGAGAGACAAACCCATTGAGAATAGCTGTATCTGCACACAGTCAAGGTCATGAAGTGTGTCAGACATAACTCTGACTCCACGGCACTAGTGATGGTACTGTGTGACCTCCAAGGGCTGTGCACATGTCTGGCATACAAATATGCAGGTTTGGGGAACATTTGCAGGCCTGTCTGACCAACTACTGGCTCATGATGATGGCCCATGCTACTATACCCCTGACAGGTATTGTGACCGCAGTAGTACACATAGCAGTTATTGCTACTCACCATCATGATATGTGTGCACACATATGCACCCACAAATGGTATGCATTCCAATCAGCATCTGCACAACTGACACATATGGCTCATAATGCAATTGACTGCCTAGGTCATATGTCACATATCAGGTATGTGTAGTGTTGCCATATGCAGTAGTGCTGTGCCATGGCATGTCATGGAAGAGGGTGCTATGTCAATAATGGTCTGTACACTCACCACAGGTACAGTACATTGTGTCTGTGGTAGGTCTAATGGTATTCTATTACTCATACATGCATGACTGATGATGACATCTGTGAATACACATCAGGCTTTCACAAAACACGTGTCCACATATAATCCAGAAACACAAAGAGGCTGTGAGCAGCAGAGGAAACATAACTGACACACAGATACACATCCTGTAATGGTGTGTACACCTGTGAGGTATGGTGCACATTACATGCCAGGGTGCTGAGCAGATGCACAGCAATGCTGTGGACATGAGTGCAGTGTGTTCCAGGGGGAGGGCCATCACCTTCTAAGAGATGTCATGAAGCACAGCCATATATAATGTTGGTAACGGGGATTGACTACAGTTGCACTGCATGCTGTTGAGCACCACATGTCCTGTATGCTGACATGTGTGTAATTACAGGTCTGTATGTGATAATGCACTGCACCATCATCTGCTATTGTGTGTGTTATGGGGTTGCTGGAGTTGTCTGTAGGTGCTGTCTGGTGGAGTGTAAAGGTTGTCATGTATGTCGACTGCATGTGTGTATGTCTGTGTGTGTGGCCATGTCTGCACATATGTGTGTGTGTGTGTGTGTGTGTCTATGTACTGTTTAGCAGTGATGTACAAGTCTTACAGTCTGTTCCATGTTTTTCCTTCACAGGTGGTGAGGTGGGGCTGGCAGTCTGTTCCCTGTTTTCCCCTCACAGGTGGTGAGGTGGGGATGGGTCCCTCCCGCAGAGAATCTGATGTCACTGATACAGACAATGACCATGAGGATAGGTATGTTGAGGCACAAGCAGGTTCATTAGGGGCTGCCACTGGACCACCAATTGACATCCCACAAGTACCCACCCCATCCACGCATACATTCACACTCCCTCTACATACCTCATCACCTTTGGCCTTAGCTGAGGGATAGTCTACGGTTGGCATTGGCCAGGACAGTGTGGTATCCATGGCATGTGTGTCAGGACACAGCAGTCATAGCCAGATGGCCAGCAGGGTACCACATAGGCAGATGTTCAAGGGTGCTTGTCGGAGCACTGCTGGTCATCATGCCCCTGGCAGATGTGCCACATGTATATCTACCACACGCATGTTCCAGGCTGTCATGCAGGTACAGGCATGAATGGAACGGTACACCAGACAGCGTCTAAGGACACAGAGGGCTCATCACACCTCTGTAAATGACAGCATCCGTGACCTAGCAGGTGCCATTCATAATTACACCGAGGTCATGGATAGATGGTGGGGTGAGACATTGGATCTCATCAACAATGTCATGTCCATGCGTCAGGACAGGGCGGGATGGTTGTGATGGCCACATGGATGTATGCCAGCAACATCAGCAGCTGGATGTCGCCGTTGACATTCCACCAGTCACAACCACTCCCATAGTGACAGTACCAGCCCCAGCACTGTGTGGGGGGGTGCTTTCCACAGAACGTCATAGCAGACCACATGCATCTCAACATACGAAGCATTTGTAACAAAACTCCTCAAGTTCATGCCCTTCTAGACACCCACCAATTTGATATTTTATGCTTGACTGAAACATGGCTAAAACCCACCATCAAAGACAATGAAATCACCCCTCCTGGGTATAACATCATTAGACTAGATCGTACAACAAAAAAGGGTGGAGGGGTAGCTATTCTCCATAAAACACATATGCATATTAGTATTATAGACCAGACTTTCAGCCTTGACAACAATGCTGAAATTATCAGCTCTAAACTTCAAATCAACAGTAGTAAAGCCTTAAATATCATATGTATTTAACTTCCCCCAGGGAATAACATTAACATACTTGAATGCATCCTTAGTTCACTCTCCATCTACCTCCCTCAAGAAACACTAGTCCTAGGTGACTTCAACATAGACTGGTTTTCCTGTAATAGTACAAATCCTACCTCCCACATAAATCTCTATGGCTTTACACAACTTATAAACAGTGCTACCAGAACTAATAATACCAACAATAAGGAAACCATCTTAAACTGGATTCTTACAAACACTCCTCAACAAACCTACCAATCAGGTACTCTCCCTGATGATCTCAGTGACCACTCACTTACTTATGTCATTAGGCATAAAACCAACCTAGTTTTACCTACCACATACAGGACACTATGTTCAAAAAAAACATTCTAACCCTGAAGAATTTCTAGCTGTATTAATACAATGTAATTGGTCCCAACTAAAATATCTCCCTCTTAATGAAGCAGTAGAATATTTTAATTCCTCATTCTTATCAATCCTAGATCTTCATGCCCCAAGTCGCATTATTAGAACCAAAACTAAAGCAACACCATGGCTGACCAATAATACTAGGCAAAAAATATCCCTCAGAAACAAATCTTGGGCTAAAAGGCATACAAATAAGAATCTAACTGACCACCAAAACTTCAAAGAGCTTAGAAACAGTACAAAAAAAGCCATCCTACTTGACAAAAAGAACTATTATCTTCCATTACAACATACCTCCAAAAAATAACCCAAAAAATTCTGGACCAGTATTAATAATCTCTTATCCCCAGGCCAATCTATCACATCCAACCCCCATGGCTGTGACCCAAAGAATCCCACACAAACAGCTAACGACTTTAATTCATTCTTCACTAATACTATCCAATCTCTTGCCAGTCACCTATCTCCTGACACCTCTAAGCTCCTCTTACCTACTCTAAGCCTACCTCCTTCCTTTCACTTACAACCTGTATCTACCTCCTATATCTTATTACTGCTCCAAAAACTCAAACTACCACTCCTTCTGCAGACAAACTTCCTGCAGAATTCTTACAAATAGGTGCCAAAGCTATTGCCTATCCCATTTCTATTCTGATTAATAGATCCTTAAAGGAAGGTATTTTCCCCTCTATATGGAAGATATCACACATCATCCCACTTCACAAAGGAGGTAAATCAAATGACTTCTCTAACTTTCGTCCTATAGCACTCCTATCACCTATAGCTAAAATCACAGAAAAATGTATCCATAAGCATATTCTAAGCCACCTTCTGCATAACAACCTACTTGCAAACTGTCAACATGGATTTAGACCTTCCCACAGTACTACCACAGCCCTACTCTCCTTTATAACAATAACAACCTATCATCCTCTATCTTTGTTGACTTATCTAAAGCGTTCGACATGGTAAACCATAAACTTCTTCTGCACATACTAAAATCTTTCTCACTTGATCCCCCTTCCTTAACTTGGTTTACATCTTACCTAGAAAACCGCCAACAGGCAGTTCTCTGGAAAAATGCACTATCCAATCTACTCCCTACATCTCTAGGTGTACCTCAAGGCTCTATCTTGGGCCCCCATTCTATTTTCCATCTTTATTAATGACCTCCCATTAGCTATCCCATATACCATCTGTATACAATATGCAGATGATTCTACTATTATCTGTACCGCTAATTCACAAACTGAACTACACTCTATCACTCAAAAAGCTTTTAACACTGTTGAACAATGGTTCTCTGATCATTGTCTACTCCTTTACCCTAAGAAAACTAAATTGCTATTGTTCTCACCTACTCGTAGATCTGCCCCACTAAACTTTACTCTCTCTTCCATTGATTGCACTCTCATCTCTCCTGAAACAACAACTAAACTATTAGGCATAACCATTGACAATAATCTCAGCTTTGAAACTCACATCAATAGCACAATAAAATTAGTTAATAAAAAATCGGATCCCTTTATAGAATCAAACCCTTCCTTTCACCTGAAGCAAGGACCACCTTAGCCAGATCACACCTTATCTCTACACTACTATATGCCTCCCCCATATACACTAATCTCTCCAAAAACAACCTTAAGAAACTAGGAACTTCCTACCATAATATTGCTCGATTTGCAACTGGATCCTCATTTAAAACCCACCACTGCCTGAACCTAAGAAAACTAGGCTGGTTGGAACTTCAGAACCAACTCACACTTCAGCAGCTCTTAATAGCTCACAAAATCCTTTACCTACCAACTAAAACACCTATACTCTCTACCCTCATTTCCCCTTACAATATCCTGAAACATCTATGTTCTTCCAACAAACTAATGATTAATACAACCAAACCCAATAACGTTGCAGGTGATTGTCTTTTTTCCAACTCAGTCGGCAAAATGCAGAACAAATTACCCTCTGTTATCCTGTCTTTGTCCTCCCTTCCACTTTTCAAAAAGCAGCTGAAAACTCATCTCAATAATCACTGGCTTTGCTCCTGTACCAACCCAGATTAATTTCCTTTTTTACCTCCCTATCCTCTCTTCCTCCTAAATTCCTGCAATCTCTGCTCCTTATAGCCTTGTTAGCTCTCCCTTAATGACATGCATACAGTCTTATGAAATACTCCTTGAAAAAAAAAAATCTATAAGTTTTCTTTTTCAAGAGATTTGCCTATTTTACTTTGTATTTACCATGACTTTTTATGTAATATGTGTATTAATTAGCCCTCATTTTACGCCTTATTATTTGAATTGTCTATCTTCATATAATGTGTCTAATTACTGGAGCTTTTCTCCCTGGGCCTCTACTGAAAATGGACATATATCCAGCTAGACTAGCCCGGTCAACAAATATAAAATAAAAATAAATAAATAAAATGTGTCCCTGGCCAGTCCCAGGAGGGACCTGAATCCAGTGGACATTTGTCAACCTCGGGGACAATACTCCATTTTGCTTTGTACCTAATACTGCCTGTGGCACCCCTGCCAGGCACAGGTCCCGTGTCCTTGGCCGGAGACAATGAACAGCAAACCCTGCCAGGTACAGTCTGCAGCTGTCTCACAAATCCTTGTATAGGACAGCCACATGGTGGAACTGTGTGCATGCAGACACACACACATAAACAATAAACCTAGGGCAACCACATACCTGCACACACATCACCATTGGCTCATAACACTACTCATCCCCCTCACACACACAAAAACACATTGTCATTTGTATGGCTCAGCCTAGGCCTCTGGCAAACCAACAACACACCCTGTGCATATGATGATACCTGTGCCATACCCTGTCATCCATAACATTGATGCAGGGACAGGCTAACATGGTGCTGACGCACAGGGTGACTGTACAACAGTGTATCAATGGAATGCTGTGTAGCATGTTGTCAGCATTAAAGTGAAATGCTAACAACCTGGAAGGTGTAGCTGTGCAGCCATGATGCATTATAGCTGTAATTAACATTGTTGTATTGTTTTCACCATTATCTATTCTGATTGTGTTGTGGTTGTCCATGTGCCAAATGGCTGATGGGTGTAGTGGTGTCAGCAGGCCTTCTACAGTGGACACCAGTAAGTGTACTGGGTGGTACACATGACATGGCTGGGCACAACACACAGAGCCTTTGGTTTGAATGCAGTACAGATACAAGACTGTACACATGGAGGTATGTCCCCGTCCAGGTACCACATCTGTTGCCCATGTAATCCCACCAATACAGATAGGCACAACCACATATTGGTATATATGCATTCTGCTATTTGAATGACATTGAACATGCTAACAGCAGGGTGAATGTCTCTTTCCCCAATCTACTGCGATCCTCACCTCAGTAACATGGGTGTGCCAATGCCAGTGGCATAGCCCTACCCTTAAGAGGGTGTGAGGCACTCTACTACTGTGGATGGTGTAAACGACAACTAATCAACCTGATAACATACACTGTACAGTATTACAGACAGCTATGTGGGGGAATAGATGCAACAGTAACTGCAATTATTATGGATGTCTCCACAACAGCCACACCCAGTGAGTTACAGCAACCCCAGTATTACTGCACACCTCTACAGTGTGGAGGAGGGCATTAACACATCTACGACCTGTGAAGGATTGTATGTCCATGGGATGGCACATGTGGAATGTTGGCATTTGCCAAGCAGTCCTGTGGGAAGCATATTCTGCGAATGGAGGTACATCCCTTAACATTTACACACATTCCTACATGTGGGATGGTGTACAAAAGCCTGCTATAATCTACATAGGCTGTGTGCACCTCCTAACCCTCATCTACACCTGTCATGATTGCGTCAATGAGGTATACCAGGTTCAGGTGGTATACTCTGCCTTTGACAAGTCCAACATTGGTGGGGTCCAGGGTTTCAAAATTACCAGTGACATTGGCCATGGGTTCCTTGTTATGTTCCATGTCCCTGCAGACTAGGCTCATCAGGCTACTGGATGGTAGTTCTCAGCTGACATGGTGGATTTGTGGTTGTCCTTGGCAATAATGGTGAATCCATTGTCAGGTGTAGGCCTGTTGGATCGTATGAGAGATCCCAGCTACTTACTGAGCCTGCTTAGGGGGGGTCCCCCAAGCATGACACTTCACTTGACTGTACTGCATGATATGCTACTGATTCCAGCCTGACATCATACAGGTGGGATGGAGTACTGTTAACATGTACTGTTAACATGTACTGCCCTTGTCATGTAAGGTGCTGGTTATGGGATCTGCTAAGGTTGGTAGTGTATTGCAGGCTAGACATGTTTGGCTGTGGGGGGGGAATACCTATCCGTGCCAGACATATGTTGTTTGGGTCTCTCAAACCCATTAATGGTGCATGTGGAATTATATGTTTTGGTTATGTTCCCAATTTCATCTACAGATGTATGTCCATATATACCTATATAGATATATATGGGTTTAACTTTGAAAGGGAGAATATCATTATTCAGAACGGCCCTTTCTGCCAACTGAAAGGACGAACCCATCATTTCAAATCACACCAGAGTCAAAATTCAGCAAATCAAAAAGCAGATTAGATGATTCTCAAACTACAAGTTGGAATACATATTGTAATACGGGGGAAGCCCCCCTGCACCTCCCATCTGGGTGGCTGCACCCCCCACAACCCTATTACTTTAATATTCTAACTCTGAGATCACACTACAGTGGGGAATGGGACATTTTCCCAATCCCCACTATAGTGCAATCTGCACCCAAAATGTTGAATCTGCAATGAGTGAATGCATAGTGACATTCGCTCATTGCACATTCGATGCATTTATTCCAAGATTTTGCAATGTTGAAAACTTACTTTCGACCTTCCAGGTTTCGGAGAAATTATTTTTTCCCTTTGAAAGGTGAACCATATATATGCTTACATATATATATGTTTATTGCTGTATATATATGTGGACATATGGATGTATACTTATATATCTATAGATGTATGCGTATCTATGTATATATGTATATATTGCCATATATATATATATATATATATATATATATATATATATATATATATATATATACATATATATATATATATATATATACATATATATATATATATATATATATATATATATATATATATATATATATATATATATATATACACACACATATTTCTACATGGTGGAATACATTCCCCGTAGTGTTGAATACCTGGGCTGGATGATATGTTTGTGAAAACATCATGATTATGCATATCTGCCATGGCTTAGTGGTAAATCACTTTGTGTATAGTGTGTAGGGTCCTGGTTTTGAGCCTTTCAGAAGCTGTTCATTTTGTTGCTGGGCAGAACATGGCCCATTGGATACAGAGTGATCAAGGCACTTTAAAGCAGTTGTAAGCGGGTTTGCGTTGAGCTAAGCACTGCCAACTTCTGGTTACAGTAACTTACAGTCAGTCGGCTTCTATATTGCTTAACCTGTGTAGGTAGTGCTTCCTGCCTTGCAGACCCACTTACAACTGCTCAAAATTGCCTTAATCTGTCTGTATCCAACGGGCCATGTTCTGCCCAGCAACAAAACAAACAGCTCCTGCAAGGCTCGAATCAAGGACCCTGCACACCATACACAAAGTGATTTACCACTAAGCCATAGCAAATATGCGTAACTGTGATGTTTTCACAAACATATCATCCAATCCAGTAATGCAACAGTACAGAGAATGTATACCATCATCTAGATGTATGTGTGGAAATATATTAATATGTAAACAGATACAACATATCTATATATGTAGATATATATATATATATATATATATATATATATATATATATATATATATAATTTCTAAATCTCTATACATTTATATAAATATAAATGAACATATATAAATGCAAATGCCTACACCAACACATATATGTGTCTACACCTATATGTCTACATATACACAGCAAGTTACATATGTGTACGCAGATATACATCTATGTAGGTATATACGGACATAGTTACTTATATGTAAGCAGATATATATTTCTATATTGGTATATATGGCCATGCATCTGTAGATAGCAATGGCAGAGTAACAAATACATATATGCCCACATGCGCTGTTAATGGAGTTGGGAGGAACCACACACTATACATCTTGTACAAATAGGTCTCCCCCCCACAGCCATACTCGTCCACCCTCCGATAAACTATCAAGTGTTGCAGAACCCATAACCAGGACCTGACACGACATGGGCACAAGATGTTAACAGTACTACATGCCACCTGTATGATGTCAGACTGGTATTGGTGACATATCATGCAGTACAGTCTGCCTCCCATAGGAAATGTAAACTGTGGAAGCCATCAACATCCCCAGGATATGGATATACAGATATGCAGATACATATATATATACATATGTACATATATGTATGTATGTATATATATATATATATATATATATATATATATATATATATATATATATATGTATATATATTTGTATATATATATATATATTTATATATATATATATATATATATATATATTTTTATATATATATATATATATATATATATATATATATACATGTGACTACACATACAAATGCAGATATATGTACAATACGATACATATGTAGAAGGTGCACACAATATGGAACAGCCACTATGCCTACAATTAACACCTGAACAACTGGACACTGTATGGGCCACCCATACAAATGACATTTGTTGCCTGCAACATATACCCACAGAGAGGTCATAGGGAAAACACCACACACAGGTCTGCAGAAATATAATACCTTTTATTGTGTACTATTACAGTTCTATATGTCATGTCATATAGCTGTTCAGACACTGACATCTGTATACACAGAGGAATGCAACTGTAAAACAGTTATACTTCTACAGTAGTCTGGAAAGGTTCACAACTGTTGCTGTCCAGGCCAAGCCCTTCAATTTGTACAATAGTGAGGACAGACTGTGCCACAAGATACCAAACATTTCACAGTATATAATGCAGGTGTATAGTTCAGCAGCCCCTATCTACACTCTGTACATCAGTAGGTGGTAAAGATGTTATGTGACCAAATGGGTTGTAACTGTTACATAATAAGGCATAACTGACACCATCACATGCACACTGACAAACAGAACAGTCTGTATGGCAGGAGGCAGTAGACTTGCATGAACCCAGGATATGTAAGTAATGTAAATATAGGTGAAGTTTACAGTACTGTACATCCAGATACCTTAAGGCAGCTCATCCTTGATACCCCCACATATTTTAACAGCCTAGGTCATTTATGGTGCCCCCTGACTCATTAATACAGGGCCGTATACTACTGTTACATACACTGGCCTCTGGAGTGCATAAGAGCACACATGTATTGTGTAGGTGACACCCACACATATATGGCCCCAGCCCCACCATATGTGTGGGGGATACAGTAGAAGTGGACTGAAGGCAGCAATGGTAGTGTGATGTACTCACAGTCCACTATGGAACAACCACCTACAGCATGTTATATGTGCAAAGCCTAATATGTAGGTGGAGAACAGAGGCTCGGACACAGGCACACATGTGGAGAACTGTTGGCATACACTAAGCAAGTTGCTGGTGTTACTGGATAGTCTGCAATATACCCTTAGTCAGGGTCTTGAGGTCAGAAACAGAAATGGATGTAGCCATGTACTGATAGCACTCAACACACACTGCCAGTGACATATCTGACACAGGACCTGTGTGGTGGACAGACAACACATGATAGGCACACCTCTGGCCACCAAGAGGATAGGTCCATATTTGAGATCTATGCAGACAGACTGCATTCCAAGGTATAGTTGTTTGTACACACACATCATGTAACACCAGTGCTATACAAATCATAACACAACTCTGCTCACACTCTGTCTGTAGTTTCTGAACATCCTACGGATATGTAGATGCCCCGAATGTGCAGGCTCTCCTGTAAGAGGTTGCGCTACCTGCTGTCTGTAACAATGATGCCCACAAACAGGTATGATGTCCATCACGCAGGAAATGTAAAGGGACCACTCCCACATGATGTAGGAATTTATAGTGGGTGGTTGTCATGACAGTGGTAATGGAAGTACTACACATGTGTAATCATATATATATATGGCTATCTGGATAAGTATATGTACATACATTTCCACCATATGTCCTGGACATGGAGTGTAGCCCAACCCCAGCACCTATAGTCCCAAAGTCATAGTGCAAGGGGATGTCAGGTATATATAGCAGGAATATTAGTACACTATTGCTACTGTTATTGGGATTGTCTTCACAAACATGGTGTGTGTGGAAGGTCACATCTGCTTCTAACATGTGTGCTATTGGCTACTGACAGCCATCCTAAATAAATCATTGTAATGTACCGCTGCTAGCATGTAATGGCCCTGTGGACTGCAGCAGAGATATTGGCCAATATATGTGGAAATTCTGACACACCCTGTACAGTCCAGAGGTATACACATAAGCCCTTAGTGCACATGCGTAACATGCCTGCCAATATGGATGTAGGCAGCCATGTAGATGGGTATAACACATAATGACTGGTATACATTTGCCACCAGGGTATTATGCATTCACACACTCCTGTCTGGCCTGACACATAATGACTGCTGGTGCAGGGGTGCCATGGCCACATACTACAAACTAGATGTTGACATACATCTGTACAGCATCCCACTGCCCTGTTTGATGTACATGACTTTTAAGGGAGGCATGGCAGCAACATCTGGCAAGTATCTGCACATGACATCTCACTGGGTAAGTACACTAAGCTGTTATGCATGTAACAATGCACTGTGCAGGCTACAGGTGGACTGGCTCAACACTGACCTACATCCCCTATGAGGGAATGCACATGTACCTGCATATATAGCTGGCTCCACAGGCATGTCACAGCATAAGGTAAGATACATCTGTGTGAAAGTGCATAACCACAACCAATGTGAACACAGCCACAGCCTCATATGGTAAGCTAGCATAATATTCCAGTATATGGACTATCTGTTCTACACCATCCTCATTTGTGCCACTCACAGAATGACCATACATATACTGGGCTGCTACACAGTTTGGTCTGATGGCTGTCTGTGGTATGGGACATGTGTGTGTATGGCTGTACGAACATGTATGCCAATATGGTACCATGCATTGGGGCAGCATGTAACATCAGATAGGAGGGGAGCTAGAACAATGACATCTACCACAGTCTGTACACAGGCTAAAGTACATATTAACAATACACACACTGCCGAGATTCACCATAAGTACACAGATCTCAGTACTGTACAATCATCCACAGAATGCCCAGGTTATGTCATGAAATATAACCCCTACTGTACATAACATGTGTAGCAGTCGGATATATCACTAGCTTGTTATCAGATATGCTGACACTAATTATGGTGTGTGCCACATATGCACCTCTTCATGCACGACATATGTACAAAGGTTGACAGAGCTGTGGCTGGAAGCACATACACAGGGCCAATGTTGGCATGTTGCTGTGATGCCCTCATACATTTACTGTTGTAACAGGGTTTGCTGCAACATATGTCCTATGAGGGATATGAAGTCAGTAACTGTCACTGCCTTCACCATCTACAGACTGCAATCCTCACACTACCTTCTACAGTCCACAGATAGATTCTCTGTGGCTAACACATGAAACCAAAGGCACAACACTGGCTAGTCTGCAGATGACCCTGCAGATGGGCATTCTTCATAAACATGGAACTGACATGGCAGGTATTGCAACATGTATGACAGCCATATCCAGACAAACACTGTTAAACCAACATTACTCCAAATGCAGTATAGCAGCACTTACAGTCTGTGGTCAGGTCAGGCACATCCCCCTCCTGTTTGTTGCCCTCTTTCCACAGTGTATGTTAGAGGTAAATCCCCAATCCATCTGAGATGCTGTTTGCCAAACAACAGATCTAGTTCCTGCTCACAGTGAATGAAAAGGGCCAACACCACTATGATGTTCCTAGATATTGGAGTGTGTTTCCATGCAATTGGCTATGGGAATGTTACCACAGCTGTTCCACATGCAATCAGCTAGGGGACGGCTGCAATTCATGCAGAGGTCATCAGCTGATCATGTGCATCACTTAAAATACACATGCTGCTGCCTAAGCAAAGCAGGTGTGGGTCTCCACATCCACCAGAGGGGGGATGGGAGAGGCAGACAGAGGTAAATGCCTGTCAGTGAGGGGTGGGAGAGTAAAACTGTAGCATGGTTGTGTCACACACCTACCAGCACACAGTATCAAACCCCCAACAACTATGTAGTGCTACCACAGCTAGATGCAGTTATTGGATGTGCCACCTGTTGTGGAGAACTCAGAATATACATGTGATGGTGAGTGACATCTGAAACAGGGATACGGTACATATAAGGTGGGTGATATACTTGTGCCTGTCTGTATGAACAGGTGCCAGCGTCAACACAGCCACAGTCTCACAGGGATGCACACACATTGACACACTTAACAAGGCCAGGAGTATGACTTGTCAGTAGTGGGATTGCCGCAATATATCACTGTACAGGTATCACAAGCACCACACGGGTCATATGGAGGTCGTAAGGGCAAAGATTATGAGGAGGTGTCAGACATTGGACAGCATGCTTCAGTATGCCCATGGGGGTTGTAGTGAGTGTGGATGTGGCAATATGCACCATACAACACACACATACAAACACACTGGGTGTCAATACTGACATGCATGGGTGCATGTCTGCACGGGTGTGTGGTGGTCAACTGTGCCAACAGGCTATACAAGGGTAGGTGATGGGTATAACTTGGCATCAGGCCAAATGACAATGGCCGGCATTGTGACTCAGGGCTGTAGTTTCTACATTTGCCCACAGGTGGGTATTGTATCCCCCATCCAGTCACCTGGGTGACTATTGTGTGTGGTCGATGCTGTGCATCACTTGCCATGTATGTGTTCCTTAGTCCATGACATGGATTGTGTCTAGGATGTGTACACCTCCCACATGCATGTACAGTGACATGTGGAACTGTGCCTGGGATGTCTGGCCCATGTTGTGAACATGGATTATCATCAGATGTGCCAGTCCCGCCCACCTGTGGCAGGAAGTAGTAATGGGCAGCAGGTTTACCCTGCACTTACATTGATAGCATGCTAACAGCATTCCCTGGTGTCAGTGGCATCTGTCCATACAGGGCATGTTATCAGGCATGGTATGTCCATTGTGAGTGACATGTGAAGGCACCACAGGTGGTGCAGGTGTCCATTGGGGAACATGGGGAGGAGCACTGTTTGCATGTGCTTGCATATTGAACAGATGGGCAGCGTGACCTGCCCTCTGTAGCCTACTGTTATCACTCCATAGTCACTATCGGTGGCCAAAATGCAGTGTACTACCCACATATTGGCTGTTGCCTAGGCATGTGTGTGTATGAGACATGGGTAGAGAGTGTGATCTGGGTAATACTGGGGTTGCTAACTGTGATTGCCTGTCCTTGATGTCTCATGTATGGGTACGGCTTTGCACCCCAGCCTCTCAGCTATTTTACATCTGTTATCCCAGTACAGTTGACAATGTGATATATAGTAGGACCACCATATAAAAAATATGCAAAACCCACTCCACATTGGCCATGGGTGTCACACACTCACAGCCCCTCTACACAGGATATGAGTTACAAACACACACACACCTGTCATGTCTTGGAGTAGAACCCCTACCTAACTAGTTCATTACACTATAGCACTACACAGTTATAGCACGTGCCACGGGTATTAATGGAGCACTTCTTCCCCAAAGGTGTATTTCACAATGGATGACATCAGCAGGATTACCAAAGTAGGAGATTGCAAATGTACTGTGAGTGAGTAGTCTAAAATGCATTGCTCCCTACACAGACAGTGAGTCACACACAAAACTGACATGTGTGGGTAGAGAACTGCTGACTGATGTCTATATCACACTACAGCATGGAGCTGTTATCATCCACACCACAGGGATTACTAGAGAACACCTTCGCCAAATGTGTACTTCACAATGGATGACATCAGCAGGATTACCAAAGTAGGGCATTTTAAATGTTCTAGTAGGAGATTGCAAATGTACTGTGAGTGAGTAGCCTAAAATGCATTGCTCCCTACACAGACAGTGAGAAACACACAAAACATCCCCAAACAACATGTGTGGATATAGAACCCCTAACGAAGGTCTATATCACACTACAGTATGGAGCTGTTATAGGATGCACCATGGGGATTACTAGCAAGCTCTTTCCCCAAAGGTGTATCTCACAATGGATTACATCAGCAGGATTACCAAAGTAGGGCATTTCAAATGTACTGCTAGTGAGTAGCCTAAAATGCATTGCTCCCTACTCAGACAGTGAGACACACACAAAGCATCCACATCCGACATGTATGGGTATAGAACCCCTTACCGAGATCTGTATCACACTACAGCATGGAGCTGTTATATGATGCATCAGGTGGATTGCTAGAGGCCTCCTTCCCCAAAGGTGTATTTCACAATGAATGACATCATCAGGATTACCAAAGTAGGGCATTTGGAATGTAGTGTGTGTGACTAGCCTATAATGCATTGCTCTGTACACAGACACTGGAACACACACAAAACATCCAGAACTGCCACACTCCAGCAGTACGCAGTTACCGGATGCGCTACAGAGATTATTGGGCTACAACCTTCCCAGAGGTGTATTTCTAGGTGGGTGACATCAGCAGCCTTGCCAAAGTTGAGCATATGAATTGTAAGGAGTGTGAGTACCCTAAAAAGCATTGTTCTCTATACAGTCAGAGACAGACAGACACATGCACACATACACACATTTGCCAAGTCTGGGGTTAAAACACCTACCTAACTACTTTATCACTCTACAGCAGTATGTAGTTACAGGATGTGCTATGGAGATTAGTAGGCTATCACTTTCCCAGAGGTGTATTTCTAGGTTGGTGACATTAGCAGCCTTGCCAAAGTTGAATATATGCATTGTAAAGAGTGTGAGTACCCTAAAAAGTATTGCTCTCTACACACTCAGAGATAGACAGACACACACACGATTGCCATGTCTGGGGTTAGAAGACCTGCCTAACTACTTTAGCACACTACAGCAGTACGCAGCTACAAGATGAACTAAGGAGATTACTGGGCTACAACCTTCCCAGAGGTGTATTTCTAGGTGGGTGACATCAGCAGCCTTGCCAAAGTTGAGTATATGAATTGTAAGGAGTGTGAGTACCCTAAAAACATTGTTTTCTACTCAATCAGAGACAGACAGACATGTAAACAACCACACACACAGTTGCCAAGTATGGGGTTAGAGCACCTTCTTAACTATCTTATCACACTACAGTGGTACGCAGATACAGGACGCGCTATGGAGATTACTGGGCTACAATGCCCCCGAAGGTGTGTTTATAGGTGGTTGACATCAGCAGCCTTGCCAAAGTTGAGTATATGAATTGTAAGGAGTATGAGTAGCACACTGACGTCCCACTCACCAGACTGAACAAGAAGAAGGTCACTGTAAGCAGCCTGTTGGGTTCCAGAATCCACCACATAACACAAGCACTCAGGTCACTCCAATGCAAGTACAAGTATGACTCCATCATTGTCCATGCTGGTGTGAATGACCTGAGACGTACCTCCCTGGACTACATGAAAAGAGACATAGAGGAGCTCTCTGACCATGTAGCTCAGGCTGGTATGACCCTGACCTTGAGTAGCATCTTGCCCTCACCAAGAATGATGCCACAGTATAAAGACAAAATGATCAGTTTCAACAATTGGCTAAAGTATTGGTGTCATTCAAAGGGGATCCAGTGTCTGTCAGCCTGGGATGACATGCTCGACAAGCCATGTTGCTTCGCTAGGGACGGCTTGCACCTGTCACCCTTAGGCTTTCGTATACTGGCCAAGGCTCTTGCCACCCCCATAGTGCCTTTTTTAGGCAAGGCTCAAAGGACAAACCCACCTCCATAGACAACCCAAAGATAAAAAACTAAAGGTAATGCTACTCAATGCCAGAAGTCTAAACCTCAAGATGCACACACTCGAGACTCTCCTCAGTATGGAGAAAATCGATGTCTGTGCAGTAACAGAAACCTGGTTCAAGGCTCCTGAGAGCATCCCAGCACTACCAGGTTCTAACTCATACCATGCGTTTCAGCCCTAAAACTCGGACCGAAGCACAAAAAGAGGGGGAGTATCTATATTCATCAAAGATGCCTACACCTCCAGGTTAGTGGCACTGCACGAAGCATCGGAAACCATCCGTGTGCCACTAACAGCGGGAAAAACTGCCTTTCAGTTTGTAGCCTGCTACAGAACACCATCTCTATTACAGGAACCCCACTTGGCATTCCTGAGAACACTGGAGAATATGAAGGTCTCTCCAAACACTATGTTATTGGGTGACTTCAACTACCCAATCATTGACTGGGAAAACTACTCAAGCCCAAACACCCTCGCCCAACGGTTCCTTGAATTTATAAACTCTAATGCAATGGAACAACTGGTCACCACTCACACAAGAGGGAACAACATATTGGACCTGGTCATCACCAACATGGGGACTCTATGTTCCACACCAGAGATAAACCCCTCATTGGTAAGATCAGACCAGAAACAAATTTCCCTGGACATCCATATCCCGTCCCCACCCCCAGCCAAGGAAATCACTGTAAAGAATTTCTCAAAAGCCAACTTTGCACTTCTCAAGACTGAGGTGGAATCCTTCAAAGCCCCCGGGCCAGAGGATAATACAGCCCAATCCACAGAATCCTTTACAAATGCATTCTATGAGCACCTGCAGGAATGCATGGATCGTGCTATCCCAAATAAAACCAAGACTCACTCCTCCAAAAACAGGAGACCGGTTTGGTGGACCCCAGCCATAAATAAGCTATACAACAGAAGGAGGAAGCTACTACATGACAGAGCAAAATCCCAAAAAGGGAAGGCATCTCTGATCAGTATTAACAAGAAACTTCGATCCCTCATAAAATCATCAAAGGCCAGTTTCAAAAGAAAAATTGCCCTAGACACTAAAGATAATCACAAGGCCTTCTTTAGTTATGTCAGGAACATGGGCAGAAACTCCCAGATATGCTCTGAATTGTTGCATAACGGTGCAGAATATACTGAACCTACAGACATAGCCAACATCCTGGCAGAGAGATTCAGCACAAACTTCTCCCCCCCTTCCCCCAAAGGAGCAAATGCCTATCCCAACTGAATGTAACCTCCCTGACATCACAGATGCACAGGTGAAAGCTGCCCTCTCCAAAGCAAAAAACACAGCATCTATGGGACTGGACGGTGTCCCAGGCTGTGTCTTACATGAGCTCCAAGAAGAACTGAACCCTCACATTAAGTCACTGTTCAAACTTAGCCTTACTACAGGATATGTACCCAATGAATGGCGTACAGCTACAGTGGTCCCACTCCACAAAGGTGGTGCCACAATGGACCCTGGAAACTATCGCCCCATAAGCCTGACTAGTCTGGTCTGTAAAGGTATGGAGCGTATTATCATGGAACTCATAAACAAAGACATTGGGAGCCTCCAGACACTGGACCCTACCCAATTCGGCTTTGTTAAGGGCAGATCTTGCCTCTTAAACTTAGTTGATTTCTTTGAAACAGTTACCAAAGCCATAGATGAGGGCAAGGTAGTCCACACAGCCTACCTGTACCTCGCAAAAGCCTTCAACACAATACCCCACTCGGGCATCATAAATAAGCTTACCAGCTTAAATATCAACCCCTATATCACAAGATGTGTTGCAAACTGGCTCAGAGATAGAACCCACATGGTCAGAATCGCAGGTGCCATGTCCGAATCCAAACCAGTTACAAGTGGCATCACACAGGGCTCAGTTCTGGGACCTCTCTTGTTCGGTATATACTTCTCTGAGGTTCAGGCCAACACGGGGGGGATTATGGCTGACAAAGTTCGCAGATGACTGCAAACTGGGGGCCATAATCGAATCTCCAGCTGGCACAAGCATCCTCCAAAAGGGTCTCACAGAGATGGATGCTTGGTGCCAGAGCCACTGCCTTAAGCTAAATGCTAAAAAGTGCATAGTCATCCCCTTTGGGAAAAACAAGGTGCCCACAAATTACCACATAGGTGGTAATCCATTAAGTATGGAAGAAGTAATTAGAGATTTGGGGACCAACGTAGATAGTAATCTCTCCTTTGATAATCACGTTGCCAAAGTGGTTAGAAAGACCTTCTATATATCCCCCCTTATCACGAAAGGGTTCACATCTAGATCAAGAGAGGTCATTGTGCCCCTCTACTCTTCACTCATCAGGCCCATAATTGAATACAATGCCCCTTTTGGGATGTACCTTACCCGACACCTGCAGCAACTGGAGAGACCCCAAAAGTACCTCACCAAGAGGATCATGGGCTACAAACAGATGTCCTATGCAGCTCGACTAAAGAAACTCCAGCTCTACTCAGTTGCTTACCGCCTACTCAGAGGCGATCTATGCCTGACGTACAAAGCCATGTCAAACCCAGAATTAATGGACATGCTTCACCTCAAAAAATCCAAGTCCCTTAGAGCTACATGCTCCAGGGACCTACACCTCAGCACAAAAATAAATAGGACATGCTGGAGGGACAGATTCATTTCCCAGAGGCTCCCCTCACTCTGGAATAGAATCCCAATTCATGTTAGACATAGCCCCTCGCTGATCCTCTTCAAGCGAAATTTGGACGCGTGGATGGGAAATCACAAATTCACCCCTGGGATCTCTCCTGTGTCCCTGCTAGACAGAGGCACAGTAAACTAATCTTAAAAGGGTACCTTCTGTGACCTACTTTACAGAGGCACAGTAGGCTAATCTAATAGGGAGGCGGAAGCCAAATATACTCTGGCTGGGCTTATAAATGCCCTAGGGCAGATAGCCTAGTATCTACCGATGAACTTATGAACCTAAAAAGCATTGCTCTGTATACAGTCAAACATGCACACACTCACCAAGTTTGGGGTTAGAACTCTGACCTTACTAGTTTATCACAATACAGCAGTATGCAGTTATGGGATGCACCATGGAGATTACTGGGCTACAGCTTTCCCAAAGGTATATTTCACATTGGATAACCTCAGTAGGCTTGTCACAGTAAGGCCATGGGGAAGGTGGTGTGTGCATGGGCCAGAACCCACTCATCTAGGGGTTGACATGCCACATGCGGGCACTCATGGGGTCATATGTCACAGGTACGTGTATAGAGCTACTACATGACTACTTCCTTGTACAGTCATGTTGCAAAGCTGGCACGTGCACCACATAGTCTGTAATGCTGACAGATACTGGTGGTTATTATCTGCAGTGGGTGACTTCTGCACCTGATGTGTTTGGGGCCCTTTGGCTGGGTGCTGGGCGGGATAGGGTTGGATGTCAGGGTCACCCTCTTCCACACATCTATGTTTGTCTGCCTTTGGCTTACTATAGTGTGTTGTCCTTACATATATGTCTGTATTCCTATCCACTGTGTGTGCAAGGCAGGAGTGGTGCATACTGACATGTGTCTGCACTAAGAACTGCGACTGCCAGATATGTCTGGTCCACTGGTGTTTGCAGACATGGCTTTCATGTGTTTAAGTGTTTAAGTATGACCTTTCAGTATGTTGTTGACTGACATTGCCTTCATTTCTCTAAGTGTGTGAGCATGCCCAGTATGCCCATCTGTATTGCATGTGTGGATCAAGTCTAGGTAGTTTGTACTGTGGTGATGACCTTTGTGTTGTACACCAACAGGTAGCTGATGTGTCTGCAGGGTATACATCGGTCAGTTGGCGTTGACTGTTGCTACATTTCTGCATAGCGGGGGAGGACACCTGACTGTTTCTACATTTCTACACAGGTTTAGGGGGGGGGGCACACCTGACTGTTACGATATTTGTATGTAGGATGTGGGGGCACACCTGACTATTTCTACATTTCTACACAGGTTTGGGGGGCACACCTGACTGTTACTATATTTCTATGTTGGATGGGGGGAGGGCACACCTGACTATTTCTACATTTCTACACAGGAGTGGGGGGGGCACACCAGACTGTTACTATAAGTCTACATAGGATGGAAGGCCACACCTGACACTTGTACACATTTTCTAGGACTGTACTGGTATGTCAGGTACTCCATTTCAGTCTGTAGTCTTACCTATCGTGCTGGCTAGAGGCATACCAGTGTACTACAGATCTTAGCTTTTAATTACCTACATATTAGTTTGTGATTTCCTAGCTTTCACAACTGACATCCAACTGCCTGGCCTGCTGTAGTCTGTCTGTGTAGGCCTGTGGGGGTTACCCATAGGCCTCATTCAGAGGCCATAGTACAGCATTTGTTTGTGTTTGTCTACACCTTTCCTGCTGGCTGTGACTGTTGTTGGGTATGTGACCCCCCTGACTGATATGTGTGAGTCACTTACCTTGTGGGTGTCCCACTAGTGAGGGTGGTGCTACAGAGCTGCCTATGTTGGATGCACATAGTACACTCCCTATACATGGCTGAGCACAGGTAGTGTCATGTTTGGCATCCCTTTTACTATATGTGTGAGCTAGAGAGAGTTGTCATTCCCTGGGTCCCTACTGTGTCAGTGCATGTGCTACGCGTTGCCTCTTTGCCAAGGCCAGGGAATACTGTGCACGTCTCCTTCTTCCTACTGGGCAGGCTCAGGTTGTTCCTCCTCTGAGTCACTCTGTGCCTGTGCAGGCCTTGGCAAATGGTGGGGGGCTGTGTGGCCCTGCCCCATGCTGTTCCTGCTACAGCTGTTTCTGCAGGATCATGTTGTGTAGCATGGCATATGCAAGGATAATTTGTGTACATGTAGTAAAGCAAGGCTCCAGCAGATGTGTCCAGGCACTGGAACCATGACTCGAGCATCCCAAACACATGCTCTATTATGATTCTTGTTTGTGCGTGTTCCTCATTATGGAGTTCTTGTTCGTGTGTGTGTGCATTTCTGATGGGTGTCATCAGTCATGGCTCCAGTGCGTATCCAGCATCCCGCACTAGGTGACTGTGTGGGATTACCCCAATGGCAAATCTCTGATACAGCTGCATCAGATGCCAGATGTGGGAATTGTGACAGCTTCCAGGGCAGCCAGCACACAAATTCATTATTATGCCCTGGGCATTGCACATGACCTGGCAGTTGATGGAGGGGAAGCCCTTGTGGTTGATGTAGACTCTACACCACTCACCAGGTGGTGCTTTGATGCATATGTGCGTGCAGTCTATTGCACCCACTACCTCAGGGTATTCTACTATTTGGTGGAAGAGATGCATATTGCTGGCCAATGCCTCAAGGGTGTTGGGTATATATATGTGCTCACCGACATGTGCTGACATGGCATCCAGGAACTGGTTGAGTACCCTGGATGCTGATGCCTGTGAAATTCCCATAATATCCCCAGTTGGCCTTTGGTAGGTACCTGTAGCTTGTATTCTTAGGCGTACACATACCTTTGTATCCACTGGGATGGATTCCCCTCTGTTAGTTCTGTGTGTGAGGCATGGCTGGCACAGCTCAACAATTTGCTGTAGGAGGTTCCTGTCCACCCTATAGTGCTCCACTATCTCCAGCTCATGTAGCCCTTGGTAGGTTACCCTGGGTCTGTACACTCTTCCCTGTCTCCCCACTGTGGGTTGGTCAGCCGCATTCACATCCTCACCACCCTCAGCCTCTTGCTCATGCTGGTTTATGATAGCAAAAGTAGCCCCTAACATTTTTTGTCTTGCTTTCATTTTGTAAAATTTCCCCATTTGTATACACTGGCGGTGCAGAGTTTTAGGGAAAAAACAAGGGGGAAAGGTGTTTGCATAGTTTATAGTGGTGTGCTGGGCTGGGCTGGGCTGGGCTGCTGCCTGTGTAATTGGCTGATTCTGATGCATTTCACCTGCCAGCTAAGCTAGTTCTCCTTTATTACCTTCATACTGCTGTTTTCCCTTCCCATTGTCTTCCTGTTTAAGGCCAGGGGCGCGCTGCACAAACAGTGCTCAAATGTGCACAGAGCTGCTATTTCTTGTTATACTTTTTTTTTCTTTAAAACCCAGTGCGCGGCGCACACACCCACTTAGGCTTTGTAAAGAGTGCTAGGCAGGTTTAGACACCCCCCCCAGCTTAGCTGTTTTAGGCTAGGAGCAAACCCAAATCACAGAGCTTCAATCCGCTTACAGTATGCCTGACACACACACCCATAATGTCACCTACATCCTAGTCTTGCACCCAGCTATTCATACTCTTACACTGTTGGGACCTGCCTCACATGCTGGGAAAAACTGGGATTCACTATCCTTCCCCTAATTTGCATAGGATTGCCTGATAATGCATAGTTACATGTCTCACACTGAACCTCCCCTCTTAGCAACCATTACTCACTGGCCATGTTGTCTTCTGCCTGCCATTGACTTGCATGGCAGAATGCTGATTTTAGTTAGAATGCTCATTTTAGGTTTATTTTTTATTTTTATTTTTTTCAATAATATTTATTTATTTATTTTTCAACAATACATAAGTTAGCATATACAGATGAGCATTATACATATTTTCTGCATTCAGTTTATGCTAAATCATAACTAAAACAATACAATTAAACATATTTACACTATATACATAGATGCTTTCATATCTTAATATTTATAAAGTTAGTTAACTTCATATACTTCCTCTGAATGTGATCTCCAGGGTTAGTCACCATCTCTAGATTTATGACTACATGATGTTGTGGGGATTCTTGCGTATGTTGTACTGTAACTTTAATTAATGGTTTATGCAAGTATAATGTTGAAAATCTGTTCCCAGAGTTTAAAATGATTGGGATTTTTGGTTTGTTTGTTTATTATATATCTATGGGCTAGTTCATAGGTTCATAGGTTCATAGGTTCATACTAGGCTATCTGCCCTAGGGCATTTATAAGCCTAGCCAGAGTGTGTGTGGCTTTCACCACCCCTTAGGATGAGAATACTATACCCATTAGTTTGCTGTGCCTCTGTCCAGCAGTGATACAGAGATGATTCCCGGGGTAAACCTACGATCTCCCATCCACTCGTCAAGATTTCTCTTGAACAGAGTCAGTGAGGGGCTCTGCCTCACATGGACTGGGATTCTGTTCCATAGTGTAGGGAGTCTCTGGGTGATGAATCTGTCCCTCCAGCACGTCCTATTTATGTCCGTGTTGAGGTTTAAGTCTCTTGCTCTCATGGCTCTGGTGGATTTGGATTTTTTGAGGTGGAGCATGTCCATTAATTCCGGGTTGGACATGGCCTTGTATGTCAGGCACAGATCACCTCTGAGCAGACGGTATGCGACTGAATAGAGCTGGAGTTTCTTCAGTTGGGCATCGTATGACATATGTTTGAGCCCCTTTATCCTTTTGGTGAGGAACTTTTGGGGTCTTTCCAACTGCTGCAGGTGTCGGGTAAGGTACATTCAATGGGCGTTGTACTCAATCATTGGTCTGATAAGTGAAGAGTACAGGGGTACAATGACCTCTCCTGATCTGGATGTGAATCCTTCATGATCAGGTGGGCAATGTAGAAGGTCTTCCTAACCACTTTGGCAATGTGAGTGTCAAAAGAGAGGTTACTGTCAACTTGGGTCCCCAGGTCCCTGATAACTTCTTCCGTGTTTAGTGGATTACCACCTATGTGGTAATTAGGGGTTACCTTGTTTTTCCCAAAGGGTATGACTATACATTTTGTGGCATTTAGCTTAAGGCCATGGCTCTGGCACCAGTTATCCATTTCTATGAGACCTTTCTGGAGGATGTCTGTGTCTGATGGAGTGTCAATTATGGTGCCCAGTTTGCAGTCATCTGCAAATTTTGTCAGCCACAATCCCCCTATGTTTGCCTGCACTTCAGAAAAATAAATGCCGAACAAGAGGGGGCCCAGGACTGAGCCCTGTGGGACACCGCTCGTGACCGGCTTAGAGTCTGACATGGCACCAGCAACTCTAACCCTGTGTGTTCTGTCCTTGAGCCAGTTTGCAACCCATCTTGTGACATATGGGTTTACATCTAAGCTGGTGAGCTTTTCTATGATGCCCGAGTGGGGTATTGTGTCGAGCGCTTTTGCTAGGTCAAGGTAGTATATGTTTAATCGCCAAAATTCTGAAATTCTCCCAAGAGTTCTTGTATGGGTTAATCCAATTAGTAGCTATGTAGAGTTTCAATAATAGAAGGATATTAATAAGAATGTTTATTTGGTTTTTAGATAAATTATTTGGAGGAATATGTAATATTATAAATTCTCAGGTGATTGTTGATGATTGATAGCCCATCTTTTGCAGTTGCACTTTCAGGGAGTTCCAAAGTTTGAATACGCATTTACAGCTCCAGAACATGTGGAGAAGGTCTGCAGTTTTATCTTTACAGTGTGGACAAGTTGGTGAATTTTTAGAGTTAAATTTATGCAAGCTAAGGCGTGTGTAATATGCATTGTTATATATCATAAGTTGAGTGAAGGCTAACTTTTGAAGTGATATGGATTTTACTGTTAGGTTGATTGCTTGGGTTAATTTATGATTCTCAATAGCTGGGAGTTTTTTCTTCCACTAGTCAGATATGAGTATATGGTCTTGATATTTCATATCTTTTATCAATTTGTATGAGCATGTCATATATTTTTTGTTTAGTAAAAGGGTTTTCCATAGTAATTTACATTTCATTATTTCTTCTTCATTAATGGTGATATCATGGAGATAACTCATACATATTTCTTTAATCTGTCTCAGGATCAACAAATATGATTTAGGAAGGTTCATTTGACTTCTTAATTCTTGAGTAGAACAGTTTAAGTATGGGTATAAATCTTGCATGGTTATGTTTATTATATAGGGGAAGCGTTTTAAGTCTATCATCTGATTATTTATTTTAAGGTTGGGGTTTTTATGTATAGGTTGTAATATCATCATGGGTTGAAGCAGGTTTAATGATTCAAAAAGTTTTTGTGTTAGTGTTATGGAATATTTAAAGGGTTCTATTAGATTATATGACTTCATAGTATTGTTGTTTAGGATTGGCAATGCTTTAGGGTTTATATCCAAGCTTTTGGCCTGTTTAAAGTATATTTTTACCCAGTGCGGATACCAAGCTTTGTCTCATGTATTGTAGCTTGCAATTCTCAGGATTCTGTTAGCGTTTATAATTAGATAGTAGCTTTCAAAGTTTGGTAGATTTAGTCCACCTTTGTTTTTAGGGGTCATCAGCTTTTCATATGAAATTCTACTCTTTTTGGGTTCCCATATAAATTTCGCAAGTTCAGTGTGGATAGTATAATAGTTTGGGTAAGATATTCATTTTTATAATCGAGACTGTGGCTAATGGTGGTAATTTCAGATTTTTCCATCTATTTAAGTCTAATAGGATGTGGTTCCATTTTTTTTATATTATTTGAATAAAAATCTTTGTTTTCTGTGGAGAATGTAATCCCCAAGTATTTAATTATTTCTTCAGTTTTTACTTGTCCTATCAGAGGTAGAAGTGAGAAAGGTTTAGGGGTTTTCAAGGGGAAGATGTTAGTTTTTTTGATGTTCAATTTGTAGTTTGATATTGTGGAGAAGTCTTTAATAACAGATATTATTTTCTTTATGTCTGTAGTTGGCGTTGTACAATAAATGTTGAGGTCGTCCGCAAATGCTGATAGGGGAATTTTGATGTTATATATTCTTGGGGAGTTATGGTATATATTTTGTTTTATATTTTAAAAAAGGGGTTCTAGATACAGGTTAAATAATAACGGAGATAGAGGGCATCCTTGACGTGTTCCATTTCTGATCTGAATTATTTTAGACCAGGTTTTCTTTATATATAGTGTTGTGTAGGGGTTATTATATAATATTTGTAAGGTTTGAATACATTTTTGGGGTATATTAAAGTATGGTAGGATTTGAAATAGAAATTTTGTGTTTACTCTATCAAAGGCCTTATGGGAGGTTTATTTTATTATTTTCCCCCAAACGCGGTTGTGTGCCACTGCCCTATGCTTAAACAGCCGAGATCGGCAAAAAAAGAAAAATCAAAGTTGTTTTTTTTTAATTTTTTTTTTTATTGCTTGCAATGCCAATGGCCTTATGCTTCCTCAATGATATGCAGCCTTTATTTGGAGCTGTCATAGCTCCGTTTTGGATTTTGCAGAAATGCACTCGGTTACTAACTGAGTACATTTCTGCAGATAGCACTAGTTTTGCACGGACTATTGCAAGCTTCCTGGATTGCAAAATCACCTCATTTGCATGAATTTCTTCAGCAAATGAGGTGATTTGCATACCAGGGCTTAGTTCATGCATAATTAGTGCAGGAGCTGTTGTGCACACCCCTGCAGGCTGTTCCTGGATCGCACGGCAGACATATTGCCTGCAAGAGCTCCTGCACTATTCATGCATGCTGTCCAGGGCATAGAGAATCTGGGGGCTTGTCTAAGTTAACTGTATTAACTTTACATTCTTTATGCATAAAATGTACCAATTAGCTGTCAATCAGCTTCCAAATAGCCATTTAAGTCCAGTTGCTGCCAGTAGCAAGCCATCTGAGGTTGTTTCTAGCTGAAAGGACTTATCTTCTTATAACTAAGTCCAAAACAAGTTCCTTTACTTTTAAAGCATTTTCAGCCATTTTATTCATTTCCAGTAATGCAATGGGGCTCCCTGAAGGCTGCAGATGGGTTATAGAGTTGAAAGGTAAAAGGTTACTGCTATCCCCTGTACTCCAGTGGAATTATGATAATGGAACGTCGCAACAGACCCCTCGGCCTGTTTAGAAAATAACAGAAAAAATGGATTTAACTTTTTACCTTAAAAAAGAGCTGAGGTAAGCAGGATTTGGACTTAGAATGAAGGAAATGCCAGTTGGAATCTCAGAAAGGTTGAATTAGGATTTTTCATGCTGGATTTACTTTGAATAGATTTAGGAAAATGGATTTTGCCTCCTCAGGTGTCTCAGTGGATTTTTTTTCATTTTTGTGAAAAAAAGTTAATGTGGCAGGATGCTTCATTTGGAAGCACATGTTGTTTTCTATCAGGTAAGAGCAGTATTTACTCAGTTTTTGATGGCTTTGTTTGATTTCAAGAGGAATGTCTTGGCTTATGGTGACTTTATGCCCTCTCCAAGTAAAGTTCTTTTTGGTTTTGTAAGCAGAAAGTATTGCTTGAACATGTGCTGAGTTTAGGATCCTAGCATAAATCTGTCTTAGATAATATGCAGTTTGTGAGCATCTTATGGATCTGTGCGCTCTTTCTTTAGTTAAATCATCCAGAAGGTCTTTATTGTTTAACAGTGTACTTAGTACCTCTTTAATTATTGTATTAAGTTGAGAGCTTTCAACAGTTTCCAGAATACCTCTGATAATAATATTGTTACTTCTGCTTCTAGCTTCCAAATCCAGCACTTTTTGTTGTAGTTCTTTAATATTTTTTTCATCAGTCAGCAGATTCTTTTCAAGATCCTTTATTTTCACTTCATTTTCCATGGATTTTGCCTCATTCTGTTCCAGTCTGAGCATAATTTGATCTATGCTAGAACTGAAAGTGGATATTTTCTGTGAGAATCCTTGTAGTTGGTTGCCAGAGTTTCCATGTGCTCTGGTTGATTACCCATCTTAATTTTTGATTTTGACAGCTATTTGGAAGAGCTGGTATAGAAGACAGAAGATACAAATTGTTCGATGAAACTTTCAGTTGAGACAAATCTTTTTCTTTCCTCTACCCCTTAGGCCTGTATGCCTACAAGAATCCTCACCATGAGGTTCAGGGATCTGCTTGTAGCAAGAATTAATTTTCCAAAAGAGATTTCTGGTGAAAAATAAAGCTTATATAGGTATGTATTCTTCTTGTTTTCTTAGTTTCTGTTGAAAAATTGAGTTTTTTTCCTCAGGATGTGCAGGCAGGAAGTCAAATATTAATGAAGAGATAAGGGAGCTGTACAGCTAGGCTGTTCACCATTTTGGAATCATGTTTGAGAATTTTGTAGACTGCAAGAAGATCAAATCAGTCAATACAAAATAAAATAAAACCAGACTGTCCAAGGAAAGACCTGACAGTTATATTAAAGGCAGTTTTCATAGTCTTGCCCTCCATTTGTGCATAGCAAATTCCGCTAATGGCGACGTTATTCATATATGCAAATGTAGTCAGTGTATACGATTTACTCTAAGTATGAAAACATGAAGGGTTTTTGGAAAACACACCTCTTTACAGCAAAAGTGTAACAAAGTTAAGGCACTAGCATTAGGGGATCATTACTGGGCACCTTAGATGTTGGTATATTATTCTGATTTATAGAGATAAATATAAAAGGCCTCATTTGCATACAAAATGCATAAAGGACCCTGAACTTACATGATATGTTTGACATAGTTAAACAAAGGATTGGAAAATTAGTATGGATCAGCTCAAAATGTGGTAAAAATAATTTATTTTAGTGCCATTTTAGTGTCTGTGTATATATTGTCAAACTACTGAAGGGCTCGCTTGGGAAAATGACTTCTATTGATGTCATTTTAGATCTTGTGCATCCATGGACAAACTACCGAAAGTTTTGCTTGGAAAAATAATTGATTTTGGTGTCATTTTTGCGCTTATGCATATATGGCCAAACTTTTGAAGGGATCACTGTGGAAATTGGTGTAAGTAACTGCTTGTCCATACATGATGAAACTACTGAATGGATCGCTGGGGCAATTATTGTCATTAATTGTTTGGGCATACATGGCTAAACTATTGAATGGATTGCTGGGAAAACTGGTGTCACTAAGTGCTTGTGCTAAACAACTTACATGATCACTAGGGAAATTGGTGTCTTTAAGTGCTTCTGCATACATAGTAAAACTACTGAAGGGGCAAGAAAAGGGATCACTAAGGAAATAATTATGGGGTTTATGTCCATGTTTTTTAACAGTATAGCAACTTCATGGGTTGCATAGTAATTTTAAGATGTGCAACAATGCTTTTAGCAACAGACATGCTTACAGTGCAAGTATTTGACTATGAATCACAAGAATATTTTATTAGCATACACTGTTTTACACAATTTCTCATTTACATCTCATTATACTTAATTTGTTTAATTTAATCCCAGGCATTGCACATTACCATAAATGAAACATTGCAGATGCTCCTACCACATACATGCAATGACTATCAATACCATCCTAAATCTCAAATACTTTGGTCATATAATGCAGAGGCAGGTTTCACTAATATAAGCACTGATGCTGGCAGAGATTGTTATAGTGAGGGTATTCTTAGTGAATTCACTATAGTACATTACGTTAACCGGGAAAAGCCGAAAGACACAAACAAACATTAAGTTAGAATAACAGGCCTGTAAATATAGTTAGACTTTTCTTTTTATGTATGGATTCAGTCTCATGGAAAGACAGTTCATTAGAAAACAAAACACAATCTTATCTTGCTGGCTAAGCATGCAATGTGCAGAATTACAAAAACACAGAACATTCCTTTTTCAAGGGGAAAGATATGTGTAATACTAGATAAGGCACATGCAAGGCAAGCCTTGGGAAACAAGGTTAAAAAGGCATGTAAAACATTGCAGGGTTTTTGAGTATATTTCAGACACAGTCAGTTAAGTCAGTAAGCTAGTTCAGACTGATATACAGAAAAGATAAAATATCCAGCATTTCAGAAAGTAAGTTAGCTTTTGGGCTGATATGCAAAAAAGTCCTTTGCAGTACATACACTCAAACCTGAGTACAGAGATCAGATCAAATATTCATAATATTCAGGAAGAAAGCACTGTTTGAGTTGATATTATTGAGGAGAATCAGAGTACACCTTCAGAAACTTTGGATATATTTGTCAGAACTGTTGTTGTTAACCAGCACTCTATAATTTTGACAAACTGCAATTGAAGACAGTATTTGGATATTTGGATATTGTTAACATCTAATAAAGCCTTAATAACAGAACTATAGTGTTTGCAGAATTAATTCTGAAAAGTACAAAAGGCTTGGCACATAAAGGAGAGACTGGCACTTGTTCAGCACAAGTCTGAGTAATTAACAGATCTCATTTCAGTTGTTTCCAGTTAAATGCAGTATACTACAATGATATCAAGTCTTTCAATGATGAGCCACTATGAATTGGAAGGAAAGCAGTAAAGGTAAGTCCCAAAACCCTAGAGCAACATTCCACCATCAGACTATATGGTTCTACAGAGCAATCTAAGTTTAACAGTGTTTCATTTAAAGCATCTTATCAGCAGTCAGACTATAGGTACCAGTCTCCATTCATAACACTTCTTCAGAGCTTCAACAGAAACAGCTGTAGTTACTGTGACATTTTTTCCAGTCTATCAGTAACTACAGCAAAAGTTTCCTAACAGACCTTTCATCAGCACAGTAGTGTTTCTCCAAATGGGAGACTGTAAACTCCATTCAGAATAAGGCCACAGCTGACAGCACATTTACTCCTTACACACCAAACCTTTCAGTAATAAACTTTATACAGAAAACAGCAAGGGCAGACAATGTCCCTCTACATACAATTGCAGCTGTTAGACAACTTGCAGAGCACCAGCATTTACTTCAGAAAAAGCCTCAAAGAACTTCAACAGACCAGCACTATGTCAGAAAATCTACAAAATTCAGCAGTATTCCTTCAGAACATAAAATACATTATCCAGTTAACAGACATTATCCAGTTAACAGCTATGTACTTCATCATCTCTACAAGCTTTCAAGTCTCCAGTGTGACATCACACAGCCAAAAAGCAAGAAAAGGTTTAAAAAGCTGCAGACAGCAGGGCATGCACTTTAGATAACATCTCAGAAAAGTTTAAATTCATCAGTAAAAGTCATTTGCATACCTTTTGTATAAACATGTCAAGTAATATTTCTACAGTTAAGACACTAGTAAATGTTCAGTTTAAAGTTAAAACTGTGTAAAATAGTGTAAAAATTGTGTTCCATAAATGTTAATTTAAAGTTAAATATTAGTTCAGAAGTGTTACATCTTTCCAGACTCAAAAGCATTAAATTATATCAGCACACTACAACATGCATACTCTCAGAATTTGTACAAGTCAGCTTCTGTCAGTAATTGTTAAAAGTTTTCAGACATCAGTGTAAATGCTACAGCGCATGTAATTCAGGGTACAGAGCTAAGCTGTAATACAATTTAACATACACATGTTCAGAATGGAAGGAATTCTAGTTTTTGTGTAATTACAGGTACAGAGGTATATCACATTATGGTAAATACAGACATAAACACAATCATTGCACATAATATGCAAATTTCCAGACCAAATACTGTTGTAATGTCTCAAATTCACATTATTTCATATAGTTTCTTGTTTTCAGAAGCCAGTGCAAATATTGCACTGAGGGGAGAAAGAGGGATCAGAGTGCAAATTTTGATCAGTCTGATAAAGTAAATGATGTACAGATTTCATTGCAAAGTAAAAAACAAAGTTCTATAAAAAAGGATTTTCAGCTTATCTATAAAGGGTGCGGCAGTCCAGCACTAAACCAGAGCATTTATCTATCATTGTTTAAGGTTAAAAGAAATGACAATATTTCATTATTTAGAGAAAATTTATGGAATAATGTATTGATTACTACAGACAAATCAACTTCAGTTACAAATATATCTCTATTAGAGGACAAAAATGCAGTTTTCTCAGGATTTAAAGGATCAATAATTACAGCAGCTAACAGTTCAACGTATAACAGCGCCATACTAGGTATTAATATATCATCAAAGTTATATGCTGTTTTTGAATTCAGTAACAGCATTTTATGGAAAATAAAAATTCTACAGTAGTCCACACAGATGACATGCAAGAATTGGCATGCAGTAGTTTGTGCAAATGTACAGAATTTGAAGAAGTTATTATGACAGGAACATGTAGATCTATGGATTAAAGACAAAATAAATTCCAGTTCAGCTGAAAAAGCTAAAGTGCGCAGAAAGACATATTGGGTGTGGCCATTTAGCAAAAAAGGGTAACCATATGCATTTATGCTGTGTAGGGTATACCAGAATGCAGAATAAAGGGTTTACAATTACAGATTTGGCAGATGATTTTTTTTGTTTAATTTTTTTTGTTTGTTTAGCAGTTATTATTAAGAGATTTGTATTATGGTAGTAAAGTATTGGAAAATGATGTTTTACTAGTTTACGGAATGCAATATTTACAGTCAATGCTACATTGTAAAAGTGACAGTACTTTCAAAAGTTCAGATCCCATGCATGAAAAGAGTGCAATTTCAATATTATGTGTCATTAAAGCCACAGGTTCAGCTTGCATGCTGTACTTGTATAAAGGACATACAAATAAAGTTATAGATAAAGAAGCTTCACATACTTGTATAAAGGACTGACAAGTAAAGTTCCAGAATCAGGTCAGTTCAACTTTTGTATATTTCATGACATTTTTTTCATGCAGAAATTGTAGTTTACCAAGCACACCAGTAACTGAGTTACAAGCCAGCTCAATGATCTAAATTAAAGACAGTACTGTATGCCACAAGGCTGTATGGTAAAGATCAATTTAATATTCTTAGTGACAGTGTATGCAGTTGGGCGGACACGGTGGTGCAGTGGTTAGCATTGTTGCCTCACAGCAAGAGGTTCTCCAGTTCAATCCTTGGCTGGGTTGCCTTCTGTGCGGAGTCTGCCTGTCCTCCCTGTGGTCGCGTGGGTTTCCTCTGGGTGCTCCGGTTTCCTCCCACATCCCAAAGACATGCAGTAGGTAGATTGGACACTCTAAATTGGCCCTAGTTGTGAGTGCATGTGTGTGTGTGCTTTCTGTGGAAGGTTGGGCGCCAGGCTGGCAACTTAACACTGTAAAACTCCACTGCCAATCATGAGCGGACAGGTGATCCACTGTGGCGAACCCTAACCGGGAAAAGTCGAAAGAAGAAGAAGTGACAGTGTATGCAGTTACAATTCTTACTATTTATCCAAGAAAATTACAGAACAATTATAAATTCTTGCAGCATTCAATAGTACTAAAAAGTTAAATGACATCAGTAAAATAAATAGCTATGATAAGACACTGGGTGGAGTTTCACTCACAGAACAGTATGTTAAGACTTGAGGGTCACAAGAGTAAATGTAGAAAGTTAAACAATTAAGATTAATTGTATAAATGCGCAGAAATGCAAAACATGTTAAAATATTAATACAGTGTTAAATTACTACTTTAGTTTCATTTGAGGTTATGACAGGAAACCTGAGGTTTCTGTTTAATTTAATAATAAAGTTACAGCCTTTCCATTTCACTGCAGTACAGTATCAGTTCAGTTACAGACATACAACAATGTATTTATTAGTTACATCAGTTTAGTTCACTATACTACATTATTAGTTTGCTTATAGATTTATGAAAAAGTATGTTTATTTCATGCAGAAAAATGTAAATAAAGTCAGGACAACAAGCAATGTATTTAGATAATTATATTACATTATCAGTTTGCCTACAGACTTTTTTCATGCAGAAAAAGGTAAAAAATAAAATCAAGGCAACAAACAATGCTATCAGTTTATAATTGTTAAAGCTATAAATGTTATTTTAAGGACCTGATACTGTTTTTTTTTATGCTTTGCACCAATTTTACATGCAGTCAAAAATATCAGTGACTAAGCCTTCCACAAGAGATGAAAAAAGAGAGGTTTGGAGGGCCTAAGAAAAACAGCATTCAATACCTCAGTAGACATTGGGAAAATGCAGAGTAAGACCTAGATTTGGCAAGAGCCACGGTGCACAAGTCAAAAGAATTTATATAAATTAGAGTTAAAGCAAGTACATAAATGTTCTCATGTTTTCTGACAATTGTAAAACAGTACTAGTTTTCAGTTTACCCAAATTCTTTAAAGTTAAAATGTATAAGTTAAAGCAAGTATGTAAATTTTCTCATCTTTTCAGACAGTTATATAACAGTACTAGTTTTCACTTTATGTTTTTATCTATGTTCAGACAATACTGACAAAAAAGTATTATAGTATAGGCTCCAGAATATAACATTGCCAGATTTTGGTTTATTTTTCATCCGTGTTCAGGTAACACTGGCAAAAAAGGTATTAGTTTAGTATTACTTTAGTTAATCTCAAGATTATAATGTAAATTTCAGTCAAGATTCAGAATATGACATCCATGCTCAGTTATGTGTTCAGTATAGTACATTTCAATCAAATTTCAGAATATAACATTAATACTCAGTTACTTCACATTATTCAGTCAGCTTTAAGGGTAAAGTAACATAATAATTTATAGCAGGCTTATTAAGATTTTAAGATAAGTTATATAAAGAATATTATTTATTTATTAATCAGGAAAGCCTGACTTTGAACAAGCCAATTTTCAGCAGAGGCCTGGGGAGAAGCACTCCAGAAGCATGTCTTTGTAACGTGGAAGAAAAGCAGAGTACCCAGGGGAAACCCACATGAATGCAGGGAGGACATGCAGACTCCACACAGAAGACACCCCAGCATTGAACCGGAGAACCACTTGCTGTGAGGTGACAATACTACCACTGCACCACTGTGCCGTTATTAGAGTATATGGTAATTATGTTTCAAGACCAATTATAAAGGTATCTGATTAGTGGCAATTTCAATTACTCTTCAGAAAATCACCATCATGCTGGATAGGCTATATAATAAAAACATGGATTAAACAATACAATGTTTGAAAATTTAAATCTATGGACAACAAGAAAAAGTTTCATTTGCTACAACATGGTGCAATAAGGTACCAGTTCATAAGGTAGAAAACATAGGCAATAGGAACTGTAATTTTACCATTATAGCATACAGAGATAGGGAAGAAAAATAGACAGGGTTAACAGTTCATGCTCTGGCTAACTTAACTGAAGACTCACAAAGGCAAGTTGAGGATGTGTATGGTATTTTCCCTATGCTGTTTCTGGAACAGCAGCATTAAAATAAGTACCTGGTCTAATCAGTTTTAGAAACCACAGAATTAAAAGACACTGATTTTTTGGAATAATGTGCAAGTTTTAGATATATGACACATACATCAGAACTTAGACTCAAAGACTCTAAAGACTATTGATCTAAATAATGGAGTAATCACTGCAGCAGGTATATTTCCTGCATATGGAGCTGTTAAAGCTATTCGGGAATTACATAAATTAGCTAGGTTGCTGGAGGTATTAGCTAATAGTACCTATGAGACTATAAGGGAAATCCCTATCAGGACATGTCTGCAGATTATGAGTAAGGTGGCATAAAGCTGTATATTCAAATGAGATTACAGTAGTTAGCAATACAGATATGAGGTAACTACAAAAGAAGGTCCCTGTAAACTTTTGTTAGAGACCTCAGAGGGAGTTGTTAGAGTGAGGGTATTCTTTGTGAATTCACTATAGTACATTAAGGTAGAATAAGAGGCCTGAAAACATAGACTCAGACTTGTGCTTCATGTATGCATTCAGTTTCAGGGAAAGACAGTTATTTAGAAAAGAAAAGACAATCTTAATGTGCTGGCTAAGCATGAGATGTGCAGAAATACAGAAATATAGAATATTCCTTTCTCAGAGTAAAGATATGTATAATGCTAGATAAGGCATATGCAAGAGTAGGCTTGGGAAACCAAGGCTAAAGAAGCATGTAAAACATTATAGAATTTTTTGAATATACTTGGTCAGTAAGTTAGTTTGGACTGATATACAGAAAATATAATTACCCAGTATTTCAGAAAGTAAGTTAGCTTTTGGACTGATATGCAAAGGGGTCTTTTGCACTACAGACACTCAAGTCTAGTGCAGAAATTAGGTCAAATATTCATACTATTGTGGAAAAAAAGACTGTTTTAGTTGATATTATTCAGGAGAATCAGAATATACCTGCATAAATTTTGGACGTATTTATTAGCACTCCAGAAATTCTACAGACTGTAATTGAAGACAGTATTTGAATATTTGGATATTGCTAACATCTAATAAAGCCTTAATAAAAGAACTATAGTGTTTGCAGAATTCATTCTGAAAAGTACAAAAGACTTGGCCATAAAGGAAAGACTGGCACCTGTTCAGCACAAGTTTGGGTAATAACAAGACTTTCATTCCAGTCTAATTTCAATTATTTCCAGTTAGATGCAGTATACTACAGTCTTAGCAATTCTTTCAGAGATCATAGGCAAAGGAAAAAAATGGCTAAAATGGCTAAAATGGTTAGATATCAGCACTAAACCAATGAATATTAATTTGCAAGTACTTAAAAAAGCATTTATTGCCAGATAGGCCTAGTGTGCTAACGTTCTTGAAGCAACACTGAGTTGTGATGTGTTAAATATAGTTTGAAAGTCCCCATGCTTACTTGCTTCTTTGTTAATGTTCTTCACAATATGCATCTCCTGCTTGTATGGATTTGTAAGTTATCATATTGTTGCTTTTCGTTTATATACTGACTTGCATTGACTGACCTAGATTTTTATGGATGTGTGGTTGCAAACATTACAGTTTGATGGGATACATTGCCTATTACTATGATGTAAAATAGTATGATGCAACATTAAAACCAAGGAACCATAAAAGAATACTGAAAAATGCACATTTCTTGCACAATAACTGATCTTGCTTTTCAGTTTTATTTGCTTGTTAGATCAGCACTGGGTATACAAAGACATCTGAAGTCTGATAAAATGTTAAATCTGAATTTCCCTTATGGATACACGGCAGTAGAGAATATTTGAAGGGCTTTTCTTAGGATGTGTAATCTGTTTGATTTGTTAAGGAGATATGCAGTCTGGAACAAAGACTGTGTCAAAGGCCAGATCCAATACAAGCAATGAAAGAACATACAAAAAGTATAAAAAATTGTAATTTTTAAATATAAAAAATATTACCAAAGTATATAGAAAACAAAAGGAATAAATGGTACGGATGCATGCAAAATCAAAATAAAAATAGACAGAAAACAGTCCCCCTCTTCTAATTATATATGCTAACTCTGAGATTGCACAGTATTGGAGAAAGAGCATACTTCCCAAACCAGGAATGGTCCTATCTTTCACACCTGTTGGGCTATCTGCTTAGGCAGCCAAAGTTTGTTGACTAAATAGTTGTTGACCAAACAAATGTTCAGCTAAATAGAAACTTACACACACACATTTATGTATATGGCTTTAGTTCTGTGAAAAGTAAATAAGTTTCATCAGAAGTGATACCACTGAGTACAAATTAATAATGGCATGATCTGTTGACCTCAACAAGAAAAAAAGTGCTTTTTGCAACCATCACATCCCTACAATGTGATATATACTTATTCCTTGAACAGGATAACATTATAAATTTGCATGAGTCCCACATAGTTTCTTCTCACAATGGTATTATGCTTTTCTATAAAGGTTTTAATATTTTAATTACACTAACATATCAAGCAATGTCACATTTTTTATTATTTAGCAAAAGTTGTAAATTTGTTGTAAATCTGTTCCCCATACCAAACCAGATATTTCAGATTTAATGGTTGAATTGAAGTTATTTACAAGGAAATTTAATTTTCACCTTATTTTCAACAAACCTATGGGGAATGAGGGATCAACTGACTATCCTTTTAAGAAAAGGAATGCTTTCAATCCTCTTAAATCCTACTGTATTTTTCAGAAAAGATGTGAGAAAGATTTCTATTTCCTATGTGGTTTCTATTCACAACAGCACTTTAATTTCACTAAAGAAGAAAGGGACATATTATTTAATTGAAGAAGATAACCTACTGTGAGGGTGATGGTTCCTGACAAAGGAGGGTGGTATCATATTAGCAGATAAAACTGACTACATTTGCCAGATGTCCAATATGTTGCAGGATTTTAACAACTATCACCTGGTTTCTATTTATGAAATCAACACTTCATATAGAAATATTGATTTCTTTTTAGAAGACTTGTTGATGCGAGGTGTTATCACTACTGACCTTTACGATTTTCTATGCATTTCTAAACCTTTCATTGCAGCTGATTTAGATATTCCAAAGGTTCACAAGGACATCAGCAACCCTCCATACAGGTTGATTGTAGCTGCCCATAGTTCCAAAAGTACCCAATGGTAGTCAACATTGACTATGCCGTGAAACGCATACTCACATCAATTAGTTATATACTCAAAGACTTATGGGATTTTCTGTCTAAAATCAATCAATATTTTTACAGCAATATGTGTAGTTTCCTGACACTAGATGTGGTAGACCTTTTACCAGTATACCACATCCTTGTGGTTTTGAATTTTTCCTTTCAGCCATTTTACAACTTACTGACTTTGATAGTGGTCTTATCAACTTCAGTATCTCCCTTATGGAATTAATTCTGGGTAATAGTTATTTTGTTTCCCAGGGGGAATAATGCCATCAAGAACAGGGGGGTGGTAACAGGCACAGCTTGCGTCCCTATATATGCTAATTGTTCATGTACTGGTGGGAGAAAACATATATTGCAACACCTTCTACTCTGACTCCTGGTACTTGTATCTATGACACTTGGATGATATTTTTATTTTCTGGAATTCCCTTTGTGAAGAGATACTCGATTTTGTTATATTTTTGAGCAATACAACATTCTTCCTTAAGTTTATTTACATTCAAAGGAAGAGGTTAACTGCTTAGATGTTGGAATCTGGAAAGACAAGGTTTATAATTGTTTTCAGTCAACCATTTTTGGGAAACTCACCTTTTCTAATACGTACTTACATTGCAACAGTTTCCACCACCTGTCATGCAAATAGAACATTTTCAACAGCCAAATAGTAAAGACGCAAGAATGAGTTCCACTTATGATATCTTTTTAAAAGAACGTGATTATATTTTTAACATGTTTCTAGAAAGGCGCTATCCCTCCAATTGTTTTGTCCCTATTCAACAGGAAGTTTCCAGGGGTTGGGATACCAGATTCTTGACACTTTTTAAGGCAAAGATCACTTTCTGACTCTCTACACCTCTCCTATACAGAGCACACAGATTCCACCATATTTTCCAAATCTTTGGTGGTCACTTATAATTCTGAATTTAAAAACATCAAAGACATTGTCCACAGGAACTGGAATATTTTTAAAGTGGACGACGAGGTTTTTGATACCTTAGAGGCATCACCCACCTTTGTATTTAAGACCAGGAACAATGTTAAACATTGGTTTGAGAACAAATTGCCCCCCCAACCAACTATACAGAAGTACACATAAATGTGGGGCTTGCAGGCAATGCCCCTACATGTTACAACAGGAACACATTACCTTAGTCAACTTTTTCCAATTAATTCTCACTCTGGAAGATGGCAATTGCCAAACCAAAGGTGTAATTTACTTCACACAATGTTCCAACTGTTCATGCTTCTATAGTAGCAGGATGGACAAACAGTTTTGTAAAAGGATTTATGAGCACTGTCATGATATATCCAAACACAGCCTCAACAATTGACTGTTCAGACATTCCCTCTCATGTTCTTGCTTTAACAAATTCATGTTTTGGATTTTGGAAGTTGTTCCTTACAACTAATGGTGGGAGGTATGGGACACTAGGGCTGAAAGTAGAGAGTTATGTTGACAATTTAAGTTAAATGATTCATACATCCCAGTTTAAATGGACACATATCCATTCTGCTTGTTTTAAAGTTAAGAGCTATCAGGCTATAACATTGGCATAATGTATATTTTTTATCAACATTTTTTAATATCATTCTTTTTTTTCTTTTTTTCTTTTCCGTTCATACCAATTTACTTTAACAGCTACTAGGTAAAGCACTAAGTTTTGTAATTTTTTAATAGCTTAAATGTTTTTAAATATTCTTATATTCATTTTTTAATTAGTGTCCATTCCACTTGCATTCTTTTTGACAAAACCATTTTATTACCATAGACAATTTATTTCCATTCTTTTACCTTGTATTTGATTATTTAATGTCATGAACTAATCAACATTACTTTAGGAACATGGTATCTGTTACCTTATTAACTTAGTCCAACTACTTGAATGTATTTAAATGTTATGTTTTTTTTTAGAATTTTACTGGTTCTGATGAAGTCACGAGGGTATGAAAGCACTAAACCAGTTGTTTGTGTTTTGGAATAAATTCTACTTTACAATTTATTCTGGTGCTTCATAACTTGTGTTTTACACTTGTGCCAGTATTCAAGCTTTATACAGTAGTTTTATTTAAATAATTATTCAAAACTTAGACATTTTACCATGAGTGTTTATCTTTGGGTTTGATGTGTTTACTGGATTTGTCTGTTTACTTGTGGGTATTGTATCCACAACACTACTTGAACCTTGTGGTCTGGTTATTAGTTCTTTGGCTGCACATTCACTTGACACTTATCATTGGTTAGTGTGATAGAGGCTTATATTACAGCACAGCCATTAAGAAAACTGTGCTACCTTCACATATATAGCTAAACCAGTTCACATTTTGAATAAAGATCATGCTGCTGAAGGTATGGTGTACAGAAAAATCCCATACTGCTGAAGATATGGTCTACAAACAAATTAACTTGAGAAAAACTTGTTCTGCTATATGTGACTGGAGGAACTGAACTGGGCAACTGATGCTTGGATGTAACACATTTGACTATACAAGGTGATCTACCCCATGATGGTATGCAGTTGGCCTCCTAATGCCCAAGTGCATTATATTAAGCATGGAGTTGATTGTCCTTTAAGTATCTGGAGATCTTGCAGTTTGTTAACAAAATGTAACTGTATGATGAGATATTCCTGTCAGCAAAGGTGAAGTCAACCTGTGAATCTATATCAAGGCAGGACATTACATGTAGCATTTTACCTACAAGAGAATAATAACCTGCACACATTATTAGCATCCCATTGTTTTGGTATTGATCACAGTTTTACTATGAAGGGCTTATGCCCTTTCCCCACTATTGTACAACCTCAAAGTTGGCAAACATGCCAAGCAGAGGGTTTAAAGTGCAAGGGGTTTTGCCTCTCTGGAAAACAGTGGATTTGGATATGGTTAGATTTTGTCAATATTTTGTATATAGGTGTTTATATGTTCAGATATATACATCAACAACTCATTTTCCCATTATTGCACATGGGGTCAGGGTATCACTTTAACAGTGACAATCATTTAGAGCATTCCCAATATGGGGTTCTCTTCTATTTATTAAATAGTGAGTTTGTCAAATGTCATTCTTGGTGCCAAAAGTGGTTGAACTGTTAGCTGGTTCAATTCAAGCAGTGTCAAATAGAAAAACATTTAATGCCAGGTAAGTAGGAGTTGGAAGCTGAGACAAAACAACTATTTTTTAACAAAAGTTTCAACATCAGTGCAGCCTTTCTTGCAGAAAATCTTTCCAAGACACAAATTCTATTTAAATTCTACTATTGCTGTTTGCGATACTTATTGTCTAGGTGTGTACGGGATCCATCTGCTCTGATGGAGTACTTCATAATGGAAGAGAGCGGAGTCAATTACTTGACTGTATGTATGTATGTATGTCATAAGGACAAATGTTTTTGCTTCTGAAAAAGCAGTTATAATGTTGGGAAATGGCTGTTTGTCATAAATTGGAAAATAGAATACAGAATGTGATGTCTTTGTATCTCTGGAAATGATCTATTCCACTTTCTGCTTTATACACACTTTTCTTATTGGCTGCATAAATGCAATAAAGCATTTTTCCACAAAACTATCTTGAAGAAGTTTTTTTTTTTTTTTTTTTTTTTGCTAATTTGATCTAGGGCCATGCATCATCATTTATTCACTTATATATTACAAACTTGTATCTATACATATATATATATATATATATATATATATATATATATATATATATATATATATATATATATCTACCACATATATCTATAGCTATATCTCTATCTATCTATATATGACTATATATATATATATATATATATATATATGTATATATATGTGTGTGTGTGTGTGTGTGTGTGTGTGTGTGTGTATATATATATATATATATATAGATGTACTTTGAAATATGAAAATACAAGAAGGACTGAAACTCAGAATGAAAAAAAAACTCATGTTTTTGCTGGGGTAAACCCCCTCGCCACCATGTGGAGGACTAACCTCTCACTGCCCCTGCTAATTATATATACCAACTGAGAGACTATATAACAGTGGGGAGAGGGTAAACAATTATGCTGGCAGAGCAAAAATATGACTATTCAATCACTTTTGTGAATGTCACAGGTGATCAGTGTAATTGAATGTTCAACTATATTGGAGTGCTCCCATACGCACACACACACACACACACACACACACACACACACACACACACACACACACACACACACACACACACACACACACACACATACACACACACATATATTGAACGTTCAACTATATTGTTAGTAGCCTGATTAAATTGTAACTGCCACTCTAAGCTTTTGGTTTACGCACCTGGGCCTCAGACCAGTTGTTTTACATTAAGAAGGTTTGTGGTCTGCACTGTTGTGGCAGGACAGGTAGCTTTCATCCTTCTAAGTTGGGAATTGCTGATTGAAGGCTTAGTGTTTGTTATTCTAAAAGTGTATCAGTTCTGGTTTAAGCACTTGGGCTTTAGGCCAGTTATTTTACATTAAGAAGGTGTGGTCTGCACTCTTGTGCGAGGAGAGGGTAGATTCTACCCTTCTGAGATGGGAGTTTTTGGTTAGAGGTTTATTGTGCTTGCTTATTTGAACTGTTTCTTTCTGAAATTGGTACGTCTTGTTTGCTGTAGCATAGACTAGATTCAGACCTGTTGAATCTAGCTTTGTTTGCATAACTTGAGCACTAATCCAGGCCATCTTTTTTTGGAGAAGGTTCCCCTGTACCTAGTGGCAGCAGTGTGCAGTTAAAACTTGTCTGTTCAAAGACTGCTGGAACTGAGCTCAGTTTTTAGCTCTTATTGGTTAATGGGTTAATTTGTTTAAATCAGTTTGCTCATTTGCTACTGTTATTAAAAAAATATATATATACACTTTAAGCATCACCGCTTAGTTAGGGTTAAACTATTCCCGCAGCAATAAAATCTGCTCTTCAAATTTTCCCTTAGAACTAGTCATTTTTTTAGTTTTAGCACTCAAATCTGTTTCTTTGAACTCAGCACTTGTTCAGAACTTGTTGTAAGCACTAAATAAGCTATTAATTACTACAGCACTCAACTTTTTTTACTTATCTAGAGGAAAACAGTTTTTAGTACTCAATAAAAAAGCATCTATACAGGCATGTCTAAGGGTCAGCTCCCGGTGTTTTCTCCTGCCTTCCTAATGAATCTGAGCATCTTGGGGCAATGCAGCAACAGCCTCATGTACACAGACAACCCTATCCTCCTACCACCCAACATTACAACCTGTGAGAGATGCACTTATATAGCCAAACTGGAAGCAAAGCTCTCTTCACCCAAGACTGGACTAGACAGTCAAGAGGAGAAGGTAAATACTTGCACCACACCACACCCATCGCATAGTCCCTCAAATTCTACACCACCAAAACACACACATAGAAACACAAAATACACACCTACATTCATGGAGGCTCTCAATAAAAATATGCCCAAGCAAAAGAGCCCTCCAAAGCAGAAACGCATGCAACCTCCACCCCCCCCCAACACAACCAAAAGGACACATAGCCTACAAACTCAGTGTGCCACTCAACCACAGCTCATAAGGCATAACAACGTACCCAACACTCTAGTTATAAGTGACTCTATAGCCAGGCACACTGATGTTCCACTCACCAGGCTAAACAAGGAGAAAAGTTACTGTCAGCTGCCTGTCAGGTGCCAGGATCTGCCACATAATGCAAGCACTCAGGTCACTCCACAACAAGTACAAATATGACTCTGTCATTGTCCATGTTGGTGTGAATGATCTGAGATGTACCTCCCTGGACTACATGAAATGAGACATAGAGGATCTCTCCAATCTTGTAGCCCAGCCAGGTATGACCCTAGCCCTAAGTAGCATCCTGCCATCACCCAGAATGATACCACAGTAAAGGACAAAATAACAATTGGCTAAGCTTCTGGTGTCATTCTAAGGGGATCCAGTATCTGTTTGCCTGGGATGACATGATCGACAGACCACGATGCTTTGCCAGAGATGGCCTGCACCTGCCACCCTTGGGTTCCGGATACTGGCTAAGGCTGTTGCTAACCCTATAGTGCCTTTTTTAGGCAAAGTTCAAATGACAAATTCACCACCGTAACAGGTCCAGGCAAGCAAAATTTGAGGGTAATGCTACTTAATGCTAGATATCTAAACCTCAAAATGCACTCACTCGATGCACTCCTTAAAATGGAGAACATCGACATCTGTGCAGTGTCAGTGACCTGGTTCAAGGCTCCAGAGAGCACCCCTGCATTACCAGGCTATAATTCATACCACACCTTTCAGCCACCTAACCTGGACTGAAACACTAAAGGTGGAGGCATGTCCATATTTATTAAGGATACCCACACCTCCAGGCTAGTTGCTCAGCATAATGCATCCAAGATTATCCAAGTGCAACTAACACTGGGCAAGACCGCAATCCAAATTGTAGCTTGCTACAGATCCCCCACCATGCCCCAGGATTCACACTTCTCATTTCTAGATACACTGTAAAATATTAGGGTACAACCCAACACCCTAATAAAGGGTGATTTCAACTACCCCACCATTAACTGGGAAAACTACTCATCCTAGACCTGGTCATTACCAATATGGGTGACCGGTGTTCCACACCAAAGATCAATTCCTCATTGGTCAGATCCAACCACAAGCTAATCACCCTAGACATCCACATCCCGTCCCCACCCTCCATTAGGGAAACTACCATAAAAAATGTTTCCAAAGCCCCATGCTTCTTAAGATAGAAGTGGTAAACTTCACAACACCCATGCAGATGGACAATAGAGGTATGACTGCTGAATCCTACACACTTGCACTTTATAAGCACTTACACGAGTGCATGGATTGTGCTATCCCTAACAGAACTAAGATGCTATCCTCCAAAAAATTGAAGCCAATCTGGTGGTCCTCTGCCATAAACAAACTCTACAACAGAAGAAACTGCTGCAAAAAAGAGTAAAATCCCATGATTGGAGGAACTCCCTGGTCAGCCTCAGTAAGATGCTGAGATCCCTCATAAAATCCTCCAAAGCTAGTTACGAAAAAAAAAGTGCCACTGATTCTAAAGACAACCACAAAGCATTCTATAGCTATGTCAAGAATCTCAGTGGCAACACTCAGATCTGCTCTGAATTACAGCACAATGGCACTAAATATACAGAACCAACTGATATTGCCAACATCCTGGCAGATAGGTTCAGTGCTAACTTTTCCCCTGTCTCACCCCCTAAAGAGTCCATCTCTATACTGGAAGAATGCAAAGTTCCTGTAATCAAGGCTGCACAGGTAAAAAAACACACTCTCCAAAGCCAAGAACACAGCATCCATGGGATCTGACAACGTCACAGGCTGCGTTCTACACGAACTACAGAGTGAACTGGCACCCCACCTAAGTGCCATGTTCGATCATAGCCTCACCTCAGGCTTTGTGCTCAGTGAATGGCACAAAGCGACGATTATCCCACTCCACAAAGGGGGAGCCACCACGGACCCTGAGAACTTGTCTGCACGACCATGGAACGAATCATCATGGAACTTATAAACACTGGTAATCTTCAAACTCTGGACCCCACACAGTTCGGGTTTGTAAAAGGCAGATCATGTCTACTAAATCTGACAGACTTCTTTGAAGCAGTCACCAAAGCCGTAGACGAGGGTAAGGTGGCTCACACAATCTATCCAGATCTTGCCAAGGCTTTCAACACCATTCCCCACTCTGGAATTATAGATAAACTCACTAAACTAGGTATAAATCCCTCTGTCACAAGATGAGTTGCCAACTGGCTCACTGACAGAACCCACACTGTGAAAGTAGCAGACTCCAAATCCGACTTCAGACCAGTGATAAGTGGAGTACCGCAGGGTTCAGTCCTGGGTCCCCTCCTGTTTGTTATCTACTTCTCTGAAGTACAGGCTAAGACAGAAGCTCTTTGGATAATGAAGTTTGCAGATGACTGCAAACTAGGAGCAATAATCAAAACTCCTAATGATGTGAACATCCTACAAAAGGGCCTCACTGAGACAGATGCCTGGTGTCAAAGCCATGGCCTCACTCTCAATGCCAAAAAGTGCATTGTCATCCCCTTTAGTAAAAACTCTGTACCCATTACCTACCACATAGGTGGTAGAAAACTTAACACCAAAATTGTGATGAGACCTTGGGACACAGGTGGACAGTAATCTCTCCTTTGATAATCACATCGCCACAGTAGTCAGGAAATACTTCTACATGGCATATCTCATCATAAAAGGTTTCTCATCCAGGAAAAAAGATGTCATTGTTCCCCTCTACTCGTCACTCATTATACCCATTATAGAGTACAATGCCCCTTTTGGTATGTACCTCACAAGACATCTGCAACAACTGGAAAGACCGCAGAAATACCTCACAAAGAGGATTACTGGCCTCAAACAGATTCTCTTTGAAGACCGTCTCAAAAATCTCCGGCTTTACTCTGTCGCATATTGCCTACTCAGAGGAGAACTCTTCCTAAGATACAAAGCTATGTCAAACCCAGAGCTGTTGGACATGCTCCACTTAAAGAAATCCCAATCCCTCTGAGCTACATGCTCTAATAAACAGAACATGCAGGAGGGATAGATTCCTGTCCCAGAGACTTCCCATACTCTGGAACAAACTACCTATCTATATCAAAACAGCTCTTCATTAGCACTCTTCAAGAAAAATCTTGATGATTGGATGGGAAATAGGAAATTCACCCCAGGGATCACTTCTGCGGCTCTACTCGACAGTGGCACAGGAAAATAATTTTCTTGGGTGGCGAAAGCCAGTGTACCTTCCTGGCTAGGCTTATATAGGCCATAGGTCCAATAGCCTAGATATAATATATATCTATATATATATATATATATATATATATATATATATATATATATATGTATGTATATATATATATATATATATATATATATGTGTGCGTATATATATATATATATATATATATATATATATATATATATATATATATATATATATATATGTATGGGTCTACTTCAGTAGACTGAAATACCAAAATACCACTTAAAAGACTTACTTACCTCTAGTGGTGAGTCAGAGTTCCGGGATGTTGGTGTTCTTGTGCTGTCGTTCTTTTCATCTCGGTTATCTGAATTTCAGGTAAGTGGTATTTTGGTCTATCAAAGCAGACCCATATATATATATATATATGTATAAATATATGTATGTATAAATATATGTATGTATAAAAATATATGTAAATATATATAAAAATATATGTAAATATATAATAAATGTATATATATAAATATTTATAAATATATATATATATATATATATATATATGTATATATATCTATATATGGGTTCCATTCAGAAGCTCGAAATACTGAAATCTTGAATGTCAGTATTTCGATCCCAAGAACCCGAATCCACATAATAGTGAAAGTTTAGATGCACGAAATTCAAAACCTCGAATATTGGAAGTTTTGAATTTAGTGCTTCTAAAGTTCTGCTATGGCTATGTATTCAGGTAAGTGTGTGTGTGTGTGTGTGTGTGTGTGTGTGTGTGTGTGTGTGTGTGTGTGTGTGTGTGTGTGTGTGTGTGTGTTAAGGGGTTTGGGTAGGGGCTATGGTGTGTGTCAGTGTGTTTTGTTGCTGTGATGTGTGTGTGTGAAGAGAAACTAGCTTGTGTGGTGGTGATTTGTGTGTGTTTGTATGTAGTGCAACCTCAGAGTGAGAATATTTAAGTAGGCGGGGTGGGGGGTGCAGAGGTGCTTGCCCCCCTGCTTTCATGTAGTAGAGTGATTGTGTGTGTGTTTGTGTGGTGGATGGTGTGTCTGTGTGTGTGTGTGTGTGTGTGTGTGTGTGTGTGTGTGTGTGTGTGTGTGTGTGTGTGTGTAGTAAAACCATAAAATTCAAAGCTTCCGGTATTCGAGGTTTTGATTTTCACGGTTTTTAGTTTTTGTTGTTTTGTGGATTCCAGTTCTTTGGCTCGAGATACTGAAAATCGAGATTTCAGTATTTTGAGCTTCTGAAGTGAATCCATACATATATATATATATATATATATATATATATATATATATATATATATATATATATATATGTATATATATACATACACACACACACACACACACACACACACACACACACACACACACACACACACACACACACACACACACACACACACACACACACACACACACACACACACACACACACACATATATATATATGTATATATATATATATATATATATATATATATATATATATATATATATATATATATATATATATATATATATATATATATATATATATATATATATTTATATATATATATATATATATATATATATATATATATATATATATATATATATAAAATGGTCTACTTCACAATCCCAAAATCCTACTTACCTAACTTTCATATAACCGAGACGACAAAACCTACAACTCAGAAGACCGACCATCCAAAACACTGACTTTCAACTCCAGATAAGTAACCACTTAACCAACCTGAAAAGCAAAACCAAAACAAAATAAACCTATACCCCCCATTGTGGGAGATGCAGCCCCCAATCCCCCCTAACTAAATTTGCCAACTCTGATATCGCACTACCGTGGGGTATTTTTCTATGATTTTCATTGTATTGTTAAAATGCTTTTACTTCTAATATTTATAATAAAGTAAAAATATTTGGATAATATAGAAAATAATAATCCCCTGGATTCATCAAACTCCCTGCAGGAAGAGTGCTATTCCTCCATAGAGCAGTTTGTGCCCGTGTAGAACAGCAGCACGCCTTGCATATTCATGAAGGCATGCTGCTGTATTCTCTATACGGACACAATCCATGTACAAACACAGGGGGCATGTCCAAGCAGTACTCACATGGTACACATGACCCCTGCACTACCAGAATTGCCATACGGCAATTGTAAAGCATCTACAGTGTCACAGACACTGTTATGTCAACATAACCGTGTCCATGGGCAAAGCAAGTAATGAAACATAAAAGCACAGCCCCCCACAATGGTCCAGCACAGATAATATGTCCAGAATAGTATGCCAGTGTACTTGCTGGCATACCCAATAAGTAAGCATGTTCTTGAGAGGAACATTTAAACCAATTCCCCCATGCATGATGTAGTTGTCCAGATGTCCTGCCCTAAGATGCAGAAAGCAATGCGCATACCCCTACAGTAAATAAAAATAAAACACATATTTTTTTTTTCTGTCCACAATAACATTTAAGCTTAGCAGAGTGAGTGTGCACATCATGCAGCTATACTCAACCTAGCTTACACATCACAAGGAGATAAATAGAAATATACAGCCGAACTTTTCAGTGTGTGATAGTGTAGTAGTTAGAGTGTCTGCTTTGTATGCAATTATTTACAGTTTGATCCTCAATAAAGACATTTCACTTTTATATGTGAAAGCAGTACTATTTTTATATTTTTATAATTAGGTAGTAAATATCATATATTTGTTAACCAGAGTAGCATAGTAGGTCCAAATGTAAGGTGTCAGTGTAATAAAGTTGTGAACCCCCCCATATAAACACAAGTGTCCCATACAGTATAGTCACACAAAATGTAATGTCTTGAAAACATATAGGAAATGTTATGGAAAGTCAACATACATACCATAACATGTCATTAATGAGGAATGAGCCCTACAATCCTGATAGTCCATAAAATGAAACCTGAACAACGCTAAATTGTGCTCAGCTATGCTTAGCTAGAGTAAGCATTGCTTAAATTTGTATGCTTAGCAATAATTAGTATAGCTAAGTGGAATTGTGCACTGGTAAGCAGTGCTTAGCATCTAACCCTTTAAGCAATGCTTATCTGTGCTAAGCGGGTTTGCCCGTCACTTAGCTTAGCTCAGCATATTCAAAATCAGCCAGTCATGGCAAAGGGCAGGAATCCATCCCTATTTAAACCCCGCAGGTGGGAATCAACCATAACCAGTTGTAGCTGACAACTGCAAGCACTATGGCTGGTGTTGGTGAAGGTGTGCGCTTTTGGGCACAGTACTGGGGTATTCAGGAGTCCAGGGTCATGGTTGGACGCCTAGTAAAAGAACATGAAGGGAGACTGCTGCAGGACCAGTAATAGGGCTCCCAATACAAAATGGAGGCCTGGGACTGTCTCACACCTGATCTCACTAGTGCCACTGGCATCACTTGGACTGGTGAGCAGGTCTGGCACCACTTTGCTGACTTGAAGCATAGGAAGAGGGAGTGCTTGGACCAGTGGGTCCAAGATGCATGGGTGAGGAATGTCCCAGCTGTGTGTAAGTATCAGTATCAATAATATTTTTCCAAAGTCCAGCCTGTGTACGCGATGGATAGGTATGCATAAATGTTTCTCTATCTCCTGTATAGCTGCAGATGAGAGGGCTGTGAACATGGACACCCATGTCAGTAGCCTGCTACAGCTGTGTCACGAGGCTGGTAAGTACAAATCTAGCTTGTAGTATTCAGGTCAAATAAATAGAAAGGAGTAGAATGTTACCTGGCAGTATTTAAAAATGGGTATGGTTTGTACTGAATAAATGAGACATTAACATAGTAATAGTGGCATACAGGGTATATATCAATAAAAGTGTCAGTGCCTGTCAATTAAAGTTAAAACCCTGGACTGGTTGTGTCTACTTTGGTATGTGGTAGTATGAATCGAAATGTGTACAGTTTCTGCCCAGCAAATATAGCTCTGAAAGCATTAAATAATCAAATCTCATCTGACAAAGATTGTGGAGTTTTAAAACAGGAAATTAACTATATGAAATGTTCCATGCACCAAGATCTGCTACCTGAATAGTATTGTTGTGTTAACCAGTGTTTCCAGACTGTGCTATGTCAAAGTATGAAATCACAGTATAAGAACTATCTGCCATGCATGAATGTCAGAATTACAAGGTCAGATTGTATAACCAAGAGAATATTAGGCAGAAAACAATCAAACAAAATACATCATTTTCTCAATTGCTCATTCTGATGAAACACAAACTTTGTTGCATTTTTGCACAAACAGGCACAGTTCGAATCCCAGCAGTGGTAGTAAGCTGTATGCATAATTTCACCCAGGAATATATGAATATGTGCAGAAACAGTGAGGTAGTGTTAACAGACATTTCCTCCACAGGTCTGCCAGATAAGAAAAGGTATATCTTAGCTGTAAGAATGCTGTACTTATACACTGTGTACAACAACCACTGTAGAACCCCAAGGCTGCAAATGACAGCAAGATATGTACATACACTAAGTAGTCTCCTCCAAGAAAGTCCATCAAGTGTCACACTGTCATAGCTAGTGGTCACTGCTGCCAACACTAAGGGTGAACGATAGAAAACAAGGCAGAGTATGGCAGAAGCACACACACACACACACACACACACACACACACACACACACACACACACACACACACACACACACACACACACACACACACACACACACACACACACACTATGAGTGCACACATTTAACCCTGACTATGTGAATATGGGTAGAAACAGTCAGGTAGTGTTAAGAGAAACTTCCTCCACAGGTCTACCAGGTAAGAAAAGGTATAAATTAGCTGTAAGAAAGATGTAATTATGCACTGTGTACAAACATACCACTGCCCAAACCAAGGCCATAGGTCGATGTAAAGTGAGGTAGTACCTGGAGAGTAATAATTAGAGCACTGATCATTAAAGTTGTGAGCAACTGAAGCTCATACAGTTGTTAATTGACATATCTCTCTTTCTCCCTCCCCCACCCTATCTGCGCCAATAATCTAAACACATAAATCAATGAGTATGTTTTTCACCAAACCTACTGTTGGGACATGTGTCCTATTGTTCTACAAATATTTAAATGTTTGATTATTAATGTTCCCTGTTAAAATACTATCATTGGTGGCCTGTTGTTATCAATGTAACCTGCATGGCATTATAATGCCCACTGTGGTTCCATATATGCATGTGTTCTGTTTGTTATGCAATTGTTCCAAATCTGTTGTTTTGGATTAATGGGAATACCTATGCATGCTGTTATAACTAATCCTGGAATGTGTTTTTCATGTCTAACCAACATATGTTATAAAACTGCAACACCATAACCCATCTGGGAAGGCCAATCCCAGCAGATCAACCTGTTCTGCCTCAACTGGTCATGGCACCAGGCCCCAGCATTTCTGGGACCAAACCCAGGACCTCCTCATCCGCTGGTCCTGCACCACCTTCGGGTGATACTGCCTCAGGGGATGAGGCTCTACCCCCCTGGGAGCGGGCATGAACATGACACTGTAACACTCAAAATCAGCCTCCTGCATGGGGAATGTTGCACGGCACCCAAAGGCAAACATATTCAAACAACAAAACGGAGCCAGCAAACTTGATACAGATCCGATAAAATATGAAATTCTTTATTCCTAGATACCTTATAGTAACATCATGACAAATATTCAGACCGGTTTTGGCTGGCAAAAAAAGCACAGCCTTCTTCAGTGAAAAACAGAAGCAGAATGATGTTACAATTTAAATAGTATAATAGACTCATCTTATTGGTTCTCTTCAAAATTGCTCATTTAGTCCAGGTGGAAAAAGTGCACCTAGTTTTGTAATTTATTTCTTTTCTTTAGTATCTAACATTGAGTGCCATCTTGTTTTATTAAATTTAGTACCCTTGACCAAATCAATCACAGTAAAAGAAAATTTGGCAGTTATATGTTTCAAAGTATGTTTGTACAAAGCATTGTTAATTTTTCTATTTTTAATATTGCTCACATGTTCAGAGATTTGTAATCTCAATGGACGAGATGTCTGGCCAACACAGAAAGACCCACAACTACATGTGGCCAGATAAACAAGCCAGTCACTACTGCAATTCGGAAAAACTGGAATATCATAAACCCTTGAGCAATTCCTGCTAGTAAATTCTTTAGATTTTGTAATTTTGTCACAATTGCTGCAATGACCACAGGGGAAACACCCAACAAGAGGTTCCCCAGTCATGGTCGTTTGTGAAAAATGTACATTCCTTTCATTATGTGGATGTTTATAATGATTAAAACATGATGCCAAATTTTTTCCTTTGCGGAATGAAAATAAGCATCTATCCGGTAATATGTCTGATAATTCTGGTAGGCTTAGTAGGATGTTCCAGTTCCTCTGGACACTGTTGATGAGTACATCTGAGTTCCTAGCATATGTTGTTAAGAACCTGATTGGCTGTGTAATCCCCTGATCCCTAGAGTTATAGGTTAACTGTGTTCTTGGAAGGTATCATCTTTGGAACAGATGCGCCTCATGCGTATAAATTGGGATTTGGGTATGTTTTAACAATATGTGGCGGATGAAAGCTGGATACATGTAGGACCGTGTTGTATTCAGGATATTTCCTGAAAACCTGTGTACTCTAAGTTCCAAAGGTGATACCTTCCAAGAACACAGACGCGATCTCACCAACAGATTTCGAGCTAGGGGATATGCTATGGGACATGTTCTGCAGGCTAGCAATTGGGCCAACACCTTATCTAGGCAGGACTTGTTAACCTATAACTCTAGGGATCAGGGGACTACACAGCCGATCAGGTTCTTAACAACATATGCTAGGAACTCAGATGTACTCATCAACAGTGTCCAGAGGAACTGGAACATCCTACTAAGCCTACCAGAATTATCAGACATATTACAGGATAGATTCTTATTTTCATTCCGCAAAGGAAAAAATTTGACATAATGTTTTAATCATTATAAACATACACATAATGAAAGGAATGTACATTTTTCACAAGCTACCATGGCTGGGGAACCTCTTGTTGGGTGTTTCCCCTGTGGACATTGCAGCAATTGTGACAAAATTACAAAATCTAAAGAATTTACTAGCAGGAATTGCTCAAGGGTTTATGATATTCCATTTTTTGCAAATTGCAACAGTGACTGGCTTGTTTATCTGGCCACATGTAGTTGTGGGTCTTTCTATGTTGGCCAGCCATCTCGTCCATTGAGATTATGAATCTTTGAACATGTGAGCAATATTAAAAATAGAAAAATTAACAATGCTTTGTACAAACATACTTTGAAACATATAACTGCCAAATTTTCTTTTACTGTGATTGATTTGGTCAAGGGTACTAAATTTAATAAAACAGGATGGCACTCAATGTTAGATACTAAAGAAAAAAATGGATTACAAAACTAGGTGCACTTTTTCCACCTGGACTAAATGAGCAATTTTGAAGAGAACCAATAAGATGAGTCTATTATACTATTTAAATTGTAACATCATTCTGATTCTGTTTTTCACTGAAAAAGGCTGTGCATTTTTGTCAGCCGAAACATGTCTGAATATTTGTCATGATGTTACTATAAGGTATCTAGGAATAAAGAATTTCATATTTTATCGGATCTGTATCAAGTTTGCTGGCTCTGTTTTGTTGTATGAACAGGACACTGTCACCCATCATCAGGTCCAGGGATTGGTGCATAGCGAGCTTTGAAAGAAATTCGGAGATTTGCTACACCAGCTTGAGGGCTGCGAGACACATCTTAAGAGTCAGCATGCCCCTACTGCTCAGCCCCCAGTAGAGCCACCTTTGGGGCCGTGAAGGTGCATTGGTGACTATCCATGGGTGGGGACCTCAGTCCCACTGTATCCATTTGGGGGCTAATGGGCAACCGATTCTCAACCACCCTCTCCATCCAAGGTTTTTACCCCCCACATGTGTCATATACCACCCCTGTATGCTGTCTTGTCTGTCTTGACTGTCTTCTGACTCAATCTACCTCCCTAAATACACCTATTATCCTTCCCCAACATCCCAGTCTCACCTTATTAGAAAAAAAAAAAAAGGCACTCTGTTCCCACACACAAATGTGGCTCCATACATAGCTGTCCATTTTGTGTAATCTGGTCTAATTGGATTAACAACACATTACTGTTGTCCTCACCCCTCTTTCAGGGGTTTGAGTGTTCAAATTCACCTCCAAATTCTGTACAAATGCACAGCTGTTGCTGTATCAGAAATGGACAGCTATACACCCATCCTGCACATCCCTAGCTATCTGTCGTATTGTTCTTCCCTCTGCATGCCCCCTTTTTCACCACTTTCCTATCATCCCTTATTTATTTTCTTTTAAAGAAATTAGCATGGGGGTAAGTGGTAGTACGCCGCAGTAAGCAGCAGTAAGTGGCAGTAAGTGAGTTTGCATGATGCTAAGCGATGCCTACACAGATTAATCAGTTTCCCTTTTAACCATGTGTTGGCATCGCTTATCACTCAAACCCATGCAAAACCATTTAAAACTTTTTAAAACTGCCTTAATCACCCTGTCTCAATCAGCCACTGTTCTGCCCAGGAGCAAAATAATCAGCCCTGCCAAGTCTTGGACCCAGGACTCTGTACACCATATTCAGAGCAATTTAAATCTACCCCATCTGAGATGTAATAATGGATGCTGTTTTTTCAAATATATCATTCAGTCAAGGTATAGAATGTTAGGGAACAAACACAATGGAATCAGTCATGTTTAGTATATATAAATATACACATATAGATGTGTATGGTTATAGATAAATATTAAAAAGTATATACATCAAACATATGGAGCTATACATATAAAACAAATATGTATAAGATATATATACATATATATTGTTATATAAAATATGTATAAATATCAAAAAAGGAATATATATATATATATATATATATATATATATATATATATATATATATAAATATATATATATATATGCCAATAACATGTAGTAGACTCATACCCAGCACCATACCTCTTCACATCTTAGTGCAATAATTCTGGACAAAGACTGTCAAAATGGGGGGACAATGGTCCAAGAACAGGGACATAATGTACATACTGCAGTTATAAATGTAGAATGTTCCTACAGTAATAGGGTTCATGTCAGCATACATGTCCAGAAGGATGTGAGTTCTGAAACTGAAATGTATGTCATCATTTACAGATAGAAATCCTCACATCATCACAGTGATTTACCACAGAAATGAAAATAATGATTCTGTGGAACAGAACATACATGTGAGCAATAATCCTGACAGTCTGAAACAATCTGGCAAGTTGAGAGGTATGCTCAAAACCCCTTAGTGCAACAAATCTGGGCCAAGCTTGACGGGGGGTTAAAGCCATGAAACTGGGAACATATCCCAAATACTGGAGTAGATAAAGTGACACAGTTGATGCAGTAACACCCTTATGTCTGTTGTACCATATATTGACTGGAATAGCCCAAGTCCAAAACCATATTACTCCCTACTACTCACTGACATACAACTTTACATCATCCCACTGATGTGTCAGACATACACAACACATATGGAGGCCAGGCAACAGTACCTCTGATAAATATCAAGACATAATATCACAGTAGGGAAACTACACTTAGCTGCTAGGCATGTCACCAAGTACTGTCTAAACTACAGGCAGACTGACAAAACACAAAGCCAATTTTGCTATGGGGAAATACACATGTAATTACAAATATGTTAGGCACTACAGGGATGTAACAGCACTGACCAACAAACAACGGCGTTAAAGTGCATACCCAGAACCAATCTCATCACATTCAAAGTGACATATTGGTAAGCCACAGGAACAGTAGAGTATATGGACTGTGTGAACAAAATCATCAGCATGTTTTCCACTCACACACTACCCTTATATATACTGGCCCAGTTCACAGTGTAGTCTGAAGCCCGTCTGTGGTATGGGACATGTCTCAGTCTGCGCCTACAAACATATACAGCTGATAGAGCACCAGAAGCTGGAGCAGCATGCAAAGTCAGATAGAAAAGGACCCTCAACACTTACATCTACCCCCCTACACAGGCCAAATAATACATTCACAATACAATGCTACACAATCCTGACAGTCTGCCAACAATTGCCAGAAATACACAGTCCTCTCTACTGTAATAGAGTCCCACAGAATGTCCAGGCTTCGTCCTCATATATAAGGTCTTCTACACGTAACATGTCTGGCAGTCTGATACATTACTGGGAAGATATCTGGAATGAAGTCACTAAATAATGATATACTCCACCTATACACCTTTTACAGCATGACATCTGGACAAAGCCTGACATATTTGGGGTCTGAGGCTCAAAGACAGGGTCATTATTTACATATTGCTGTCATAAATTGAGTAAGTTGCTAGTGTAACAGGGTTGTTGTAACATCTTTTCTGAGGGATATGAAGTCAAAAACACACATGGATGTTACCATTTACTGACTGCAATCCTCAGACTATGCTACTGAATTTCCAAGGCCAAAAAAATGTGTGAGTAACACACCAAATATAAGAGTCCAAACTCTGGACCGTCTGTGGATAACCCTACATTTAGACGTTATGTCAACCACATAACACTATCAGACTTAAATTCATGCAGAGCAGCCATATCCACAAAAACCCTGTCAAACTAGCATTAGTTCAACTGTATAAATGCAATACTTACATTCTGTCCCTATGTCTGAAACATTCACCCCGTTTGTTGGGCTGTCTGCACAGTGTTTGTAGTAAGAGATATTCCCAACTCCACTCTGTGATGCTGTTTGTCACACACACCTTCATGAAGTACTCCGCCCAGGCAAGGAAAAGGAGCAATTCCCACATGAAGTACTCAGTTATAGGAGTGTGTTTCCATGCTATTGGGTATGGGAATGATACCACAGCTGTTCCACATGCAATTAGCAAGTGGGGGACTCCAAGTGGTGCACAGGCCATCAGCTGCTCATGAGCATTACCGTCTAAAGGCAAGATGCTGCCTATACAAAACAGATGTATATTCTACATCTGTCTCAGAGAGAGAGAGAGAGAGAGAGAGAGAGAGAGAGAGACACACACAGAAACAAACAAACAGACCGACAGACACACACACTGAGACTGATGGAGTATACCAACTGAACTGAAAACAAATAAACACAGCTATGTCAAACAATCAAGCCTGTAATGGAATGTAGTAGGGGGCATGTAAATGTGGAAAATAGGAAGTTCAAACAATATTATGTCTCAACAACACATGTTGTACTCATATATTGCTGAGCAGAACATATGGCCATAGAAATTGTGTCTGTCTGCAGTGACATAGAACACAGCTCAGGGCCCTAAGTCACCCCAGGAAAGGATGGATCACATATGACCACTACTGGAGTGTGTGTTGCACAATACCGACTGTGACACTGCTAGGCCACACCCAGTGCAAATCATACCATCAGTAACTCTGCTATGTCCAGCTATGAATTGTGCCTCTTTTTTCAATGCCAATGTCTCCAACTCATCTGACATAGCTGGTCTCATTACCCCCTTGTAGACCTTCCCTCTTTCTCAGTATACTCCCTTCCCTATCACTCTTAATGGTACTTGTCTGTCACAAATCACACATGACACTCTTCCCCACCACCCACATCCTGTCTGTACTCACATTGTCACCTCTCCCCCACACTCACCATTACTCTGAACCGTTGTTCCCAAGTATTTACACCTATCCACCTTAGCAAACTGTACTCCCTGCATCCTTACCATTCCTCCATCCTCCCTTCCATTCTCACACATATATTTTGTCTTAGTCCTGCTGACCATCATTCCTCCCCCTCTAGACCATACCTCCACCTCTCAAGGGTTTCCTCAACCTGTTCCCTACTCTCACTACAGAACACAATGTCATCTGCAAACAGCACAGTCTAGGGGAACTCCTATCTGATCATGCTTGTCAACCTGTCCATCACCACTGCAAATAAGAAAGCTGATCCCTGATGAACTCCCACCTCCACCTTAAACACAACTGTCACTCCCAATGCAAATTTCACTGCTGTCACACTAGCCTTGTGCATATCCTGTATCATTCTTATGGATTCTTCCACCACTCCTGACCACCTCACACAATACAACTTTCTAGGCATCCTGTCATATACTGTCTATAAGTTCACAAAGACACAACACAGCTATGTCCAACCTTCTCTCTATGTCCCCATCAAGACTCTTAGAGCAAACATCACATCTGTGCTGCTCTAAGCCATGCTGCTGATCAGTAATCCTCACCTCCCTTCTTAGCCTAGCTTCCCCCACGCTTTACCATTACCTCATGCTGTGACTGATCGATGTTATCCCTATGTAGTTACTACAGCTCTGCACTCCAGCCTTATTTTTATAATCAGTACCCAAACACATTTCATCACTCCTCACGCATCCTCTCATTTTTCTAGATTATAGTAAACAATCATGTTAAAAAGACCATTGCCATTTGTCTTAAACATATCCATGCTTCCACAGACATGTCATATGGACCAATAGCTTTTTCATTCTTAAACTTCTTCATAGATATCCTTACATCTCCCTTGATAATCTGTTGCACATCCTGAGTCACCATACCCACATCACCCAACCTTCTCACTCTGTCATTCTCTTCATTCAGCAGCCCATCAAAGTACTATTTCCACCTGCTCAACACACTCTCTTTGCTAGTGAGTGCAGTTCCACCATTATACTTTCTCAGCCTTATCTGCTGCACATCCTTCCTAGCTACATGCCTCTGTCAAGCCAATTGGTACAGGTCCTATTTTCCATCCTTAGTGTCCAACCTTGCAAACAACCCTTCAGATGCCCCATCCTCAGCCTTTACCACCACTCTCATTGCCATGCACCCCATCTCCCTATACTCCTTTCTACTTTCTGCATCTGTCTGACAGTCCCACTTCTCCTTGTCCAACCTCTTTCTCAGTATACTCCCATGTACTTTCTCATGCGACCACCAGGTCTCCTTGTCCTCCTTCCTCTGTGCATCTTTCTACTCATCTCCCTTACTAGCTCAGATGCAGTTACCCATATATTTGCTAACTCTTCATTGCCACCCACTGACTGTTTTAACTCTTCCCTGAACTTAACTTCTCAATCATCCTTTCTCAGTATCCACCATTTGATCCATGGTGCTGCTATCACACTCCTCCCCCTCTTTGCGATCTCCAGCATCATCCCACAGACCAACCTTCCATGCTGCCTAACTACACTTTCCCCTGTCACCACTTTACAGTTGCCAATCCCCTTCAAACAGGCCCACCTGCATAGGAGATAATCCACCTGTGTGCATCTTCCTCCACTCTTGTATGTCACCCTATGCCCCTTGGTGTTGTAATACTATATATTCACCACACTCATGTACAACCTCTGTTAGAAACTCTACCACCATCTCACCTTCTGTATTCCTTTGCTTAACAACATGCCTACACATCACTTCTGCATCCCCTCTGTCCCCTTCACCAACAGCCCCATTGAAATCTGCTCCAATCTCCAATCACTCACCCTTGGGTACATGCATCACCACTTCATCCAACCACACTAAAGTACATTTGTCTCATCCATCACACACACAATTAGCGGAGCATATGCACTAACAACTATCAACATTACACTATCAATTCCCAGCCCCCTGAACATCACTCTACCTGACATTCTTAACACCTCCACAAACACTCTTGGAATAATGTTCCTTCAGGTTAACCCCTACACAATTTCCCCTCCCATACACACCATGATAGAACTATTTGTACCCAACTCCGACACACAGAGCTGTACACCCCTTCCATCTGGTCACTTGTACACACAATAGATCCACCTTTCCTCTGTCCAGCATATCAGCTAGCTCTGTCCCCATACTAGTCATACTCACAACATTAACAGTTCCTACCCCCGAAACCACACACCTAGCCTTTCACCTCTCTGCCTGCCATATGAGCATCAGACATCCTCCAGAGTATGTCTGTGAATGCAAAGGCTACTGCACTATCAAATGACATATGTGTGTTACAGCAATATGAAGAAAGTGCCACTAATTGCAGCCCATAGCCCACTTTGTTTGTGCATTGTCCTACAGATGGCCTGCCCTAACAGGATGATATGACTGACTGAGCAGCAAGACTGTCATTACAGTGTGCCATACTGACATAGAACAGAAATGTATAGCAAGTATTACCTGTGCATAAGTATGTATGGGTAGGTGTACCTGGCTGCCTCATAACAGCTGACATGGGATGCAAAATGTCAAGTGAATAAGCTGTACATGTTGTACATGTGTGTAACCTCAGTTTTTGTGCATCCAACAGAGTTGCACCTCTACAGCTACTGGTGTTGTCATTGACCTGCCACAGACATGGGTGGTATAATAAGCATGAGTATCACATTGAAACTGTAGTGGTGGCCAGCTGTGTTTTGACCCTGTGTCCATGTCTACTACAAACAGATATATGACCACCCACATAGCTGTATGGCCTCAGCAAAACTGTACTTGTAAAACCTGTCTCCACCAAAGTAGAGAAAACACCTTTGCTGGACAGCAGCAATGCACAAAGCACATAATGTGATGATATATAGGATGCACAGGGCAAAGTAGGAACAGGCACCTACTGGGTGGCATGTCAACCTTTGTCTGAATGAGCATAATAGGTCACAGATGGATTACTGCAAAGCTGACTATGAGTCTGTACTGGGCACATCCACTAAAGGCAATCACAAGGCCATCTTCACATATGTCTGCAGTCTCAGAGGCACCAACCCAACCCACCCTGTAATGGTGGTCAATCCTAGTACATACAAACACACCATAGCTACAGCCATCCTGCTGCAGACAGGTTTAGGGCAAACATCACCACCCTGGATCACCATCAGTACAGGTGGATATGCACAGCACCTGCACCCCTCCCCTCATCATCATGAATCAGGTACAAACTACCTAATCAAAGTTGACAAAAGCAAGTCCCCTTGGGGCCTGATAACATTCCTGTCTGCATCCTACATGAACCCAGGCATATGCTTCCAGCTCCATTACACACTTTATGCAAGCAAAGCCTGAGCACCATTGACATTCCATCTGCAAGGAACACAGCCACTGTCATCCCTCTACACAAACATGGATGATGAATGGTGGTTTATTCAATGTACAGGCCCTCATTGGGGGAACATGACACATCAGGACCAGGAGTACAATGCATGTTCATACAGTGCTGCCAGGTACAGGGGTATGTTGTTTTTGTAAATGGTGGCTGGTGATAGACCATATGCATGTGCTGTCTCAGTAAAGAACCCTGTGCAATGTCTGAGGTCCTGTAATGTGTTTCCATGTGTATGTCCTTCAGCTGCCATGCAGCAGCTAATGCCTTACACCGATGCAGAGACAGCAGCCATCACAGAAGCTGTAATCTTAAACTATGCCATCCTTTCTGGCCGTAGCCAGCAAAATCTGCAGGAGCGGACTGCCCTCTGGGATGAGATCATCCACAGAGTGAACATGTTGGGCCACCATGGATGCACATATGATCAGATCAGGCATAGAGCAACTGACCTGATACATCATGGCTAGCAAAGGGCTGCTGCTGTAGTGAGGGACTGTACTGCTACCAGTGGGGGGCCAGCTGCACAGGCCCCACTTACAGCGACAGAGTAGCTCCTTGCCAACCTTGGGGTAGCCCCCACACAAACTCAAACATGGGAAACAGCAGTTGTGTAGGTGGGTAACACCCAGGCAACAGGTGAGGAGCATCCAGGTAAGGCTAAAGTGTACATCAATGTAATGAGTTAGCATTTAAACTGTCTTCTAGATGCATACATCAGTGCAAAATGGATTAGTGAGTGGAGTGTAGTAATGCACACAAGTGCACATCTATGGTGAAGGGCAGCAAATTGTGTAATATCATAGTGTGTAATGTACCTGTGCAGAAATGTAGTGTTCATCTTGTGCCAATACCTAATGTGAATCTGCTGACAATACCTCACCCTCACAACTACATAGGTCCCTGTGATCTGCACATGGGACAGCAGCCTGAACCCAGTAAGTATGGGGTTTCCATGTTCTGACTCACCAGTACCTCAGGAATGCTAAAGTTAATGCATGTGACCATGCACACAACTGTTACACTCAGCCATTTGGCAATATCTGCATGTTCACCTGTGGTGGTATTTACTGCATTGCATCCTGGTGGTCATGACAGGGGCCTATTTGCAGGAGATGTCACATATCTGTAGCATACCTCACAACCGGTCATTGTGGGACACCTGGACAGAGATTGACAAAATGGGGGAACAAAGGCCCAAAACTAGGGTCATATTGTAGAAATTAATGGTATACAGTGCATATAAATGGTGTACACACCTGTTAGAATACCAGGTATGTGTGATATACAAAAATGAGAGCACAATAGACAAGTTCAGAATACTGCCAACCTTTCATGTGACCTATAACCTATACAATTCAATTGTAAAGCAAACAAATCTGTTAGGGGAACAATAATGACACATAACAATAGTACAACAACCTCGATGCATATGTGTGCACAGAATGAAGCTAGGACTGTGTTGAGGCAGCTTTCAATATAACTACAGCAGTACATCTTATTGAGTACACAACAGCCATTAATTACAGAGACTCTTTAATTAACAGCAACTAATGTTCAGCTGTCTTACCAGGATTATCCTAACATATACCCAGTTGCCTGTTACAGCAACAGAAGTGGTTCACATAGAACTGACAAAGCTGCTGCGGGACCACATGTTTGAGATGTATCAACCTGGAGAAGGGTAACCAAACATTTCCAAAGCATTGCACATACCGTTGAACACAGTGCAGACAGTCATCAAAAGGTGGTGAAAATATGGGGCTACAGTGACATTGTGAAGGAGTGGACATCCCACCAAAGTCTATGAGAATACAAGACCAAAACTGGCCATTGGGAGGCTGACAGGAGCCCTACAGCAACAGTGAAGGAGTAGCAGGAATCTCCAGCAAGTACTGGGTGGGTACTATATGTCACAACAACCTTCAATGGTTTCCATATGCCCTGCCTATAGGGTAGGGTTTGATGATGGCAGAAGTTCCTCACACCAAACAATATCCAGGCCTGGTGAAAGTCTGAAAACAATACATCAGGTCTCCAAAAAGCAAGTGGGAAAATATGTTATGGTAATATGGGACCATGATTCTACTCATTGGCCACAATTCTGACAGGTGTGTTTGGCACAATATCACCACTGCACATCACCACAACACCACCCCCATGGTGAAGCATGGGGATGGCAGTGTCCTGCTTTGGGGGTGCTGTTCACAATCTGGAACTTGGGCTCTAGCAAAGTTAGAGGTGATTATGAACAGTTCCAAACACTGGTCCCTTGTGGCTCCAAAACATTCTGGTTTCTGCTACATATCTGTGGATGGTGAGGAATTCCACCATTCCACACAACAATAGCCCAACCCATACATCCATATCAACAAAAGGATGGTTTTACCAGAGCACATGCAACATTCTGCACTGGCCAAGTCAGAGCCCACACCTACATCCAATAGGATATATGCAGGACAACCTGAAGAGAGCAGTGCCCAGGGGATGCCCTTGCAATCTTAAATAGTTGGAGGTGTTTTGCAAGGGAGAGTGTGCAAACATTGGCAAGTCAAGATGTGCCATGCTGATAGACACCTTCCCAAGAGGACTGCATACTGTGATTAAATCAGAAGTTGGTTTAACAGAGTATTACTTTAAGGGTGTGCACACTCATGCAACCAGCCTATTATACCTATTTCAGTTACCAGAAGTTACCTGCAACTGATGTGTATGTTCTTCATTTGGATTGCACAGGTCATATGTCATATGAAATGATGGCAACATTATGACCTGATTTCTGAGGTCTCATGTGATATATCATGAAAACCTAGCATGTTACCAGATGTGTGTACACTTACTATATCCACTGTAAGCTTGGGAAGTTGTTTGAGTAACCAGATTTGTTTTAAAATACATGAACTGTAGGTTATGCAGTCTGCACCTCCAATTAGGACATTACTTAGTGGCACCAATCCACAATCCAACACAGTAATTTAGCAGACAACCATAGGAGTTATGAGGATCAGACCAAACATATGAGCCACACATGTAGACATTCAGCAAAACCATGTACAGTTGGGGGGTACAGTCTGTAGGAGTTGCCACAGTGCTATACAGGTGAACAGCAATAACTTACATGGATGCAGTGTGTGCTAGGTGAAGGGCCATCACCTATCAACACCACTCACGTATCCCATAGATGTATATTAGTAGCAACAGTAACTGGAAAGGGCTGCACATATGTTATTGTCTGACTGTGTGTCGTGAATGTCCCCAGTCGGCTAATGTGAGGACTGGGTAATGCCTTTGAGGCATCTCACGTGTGTGTGTGTGTATGTATGTGTGTGTGTGTGTGTGTGTGTGTGTGTGTGTGTGTGTGTGTGTGTGTGTGTGTGTGTGTATATATATATACCAGCAAACCTTATAGTGTAAATAGTGATTTACTTATGTTGTTTTTCCCTCACAGGTGGACATAGTGGCTGCAGTCCTTCCCACTCTGATACTGATGTCAGTGTCTCTGCAGAATCTGACCATGATAATACTCATGTTGAGGCACAGATGTGGTTGTCAGAGGCTGAAATTGTGCCATCGTTTGACATCCCACTATTGTCAAACCCATCCCCGCACACAGTCACAATGCCCACACATACCCCATCACCAGTGGCCACAGATAATGGACAGTTGGAGGGTGGTGGCATGGAACAAACTACTGTGGTGACTATGGTAAGTGAGGGTGCAGGCACTAGCCATAGCCAAAGTGATGGTGAGGTCCCACACAGGCAGATGGGCAGGGGTGCTGAGAGGAAGATTGCAGCCTGTCACGCCATGTGGGCACCCTACACAGGGGTATTTTAGACAGCTGTGGGCCATACATGGCAGGGTGTACAGTTCACCATCTCTGGCCACAGACATGGGAACTGGTCCTGCCGAGGGTATCACCGGCACCAACAAAACCGAGCCCAGATGCAGTACTACTCCCTGCTAATGATTCCTGAGTGAGGAGTGATATCCAAGGATTAGATGGGCAGCCTATCTTGTTATCTATTCCGTACTGTCACGTAGGTATTGCACATGGCATAATGCTTATAGGGCTGCAGAGTGTCTACAGCTACCTCTACAGTAGATAACTGTGGGCCTTGTAATGTGGACAAAGGGACATGTACTGGGTGGGTAACAGCAAAAATTAACAAAACCTGCCCCCCAATGATATGGTTTTCACACAAAAAAACCCTCCCACAGAAAAGATATTGTTCAAACACACACTTGCATGAACTGTGATTAGAGACCCTACCTATCTATGTATTGCTACTACAGTGTTACACATTTATTGCATGCACCATGGAGCTCATAGGGTGAAGGTTGTCCAAAGGTACTTCTAAGGTGAGGAACATCACCAGCCCATGTAAAGTATGGCAATGAGTGATGCACTGGGTGAGAGAGGCCACAAATACTTTAAACTACACAAATACACAGTTACACACACACATTTGCCAGAACTGGGATTAGACCTCATGCCTAACTAGGCATTTATACTACAGCATTATCCAGTTATCAAACACGCCATAGAGCTTATGGGGCTGTGGCCTCACGAAAGGCACTTCTAAGGTGACTGATATCTGCAGGACTGCTAAAGTAAGGAAATGAGAAGTGTACTGGGTTTGAATGGACCCAAAAGCTTTTACTTGTAAACACTTGCTCACACTTTTACATTTACCAGAACTCCAACCTATTTATTTGTACTATAGTGTTACACAGTTATCACATGTGCCACAGAGCTTATAGGGCTAAGGCCTGAGGAAAGTGACTTATGTGGTGACAGACATCTTCAGGACTGCAAAAGTAGGGCAATGGGAAGTGCACTGGGTGGTGAAGGCCTGTTCATTCCTAGATCCTACTGGCATTTCTCTAAGTGTATGAGCATGCCCAGTGTGACCTTCTATAGTACATGTGGGACTCAATTCCAGGGATTATTGTACTCCAGTCCAGTTTGTTTTGTGCTGCAGCCATACCTCTCAACCTGTTGGTGCAGGATATCTGGAGATAGCCTATCAAAATGGGGAGACAATGGGCCGTATGGTGATTGTGACTATTTCTCTCAGTAATGTATGGGTTGCTAGGGTTACAGGGCTTGTTTTAGCAGACATCTGACATATATGCCATTTGACACTGTCATGAACTGTTTCAGTACCTTGTTATATACCTCCTCAGATCATCACAATGATTTACCAGAGGAATACAGGATGGATGATGCACACACCAGGATTATGGGACACATGTTATGCATTCTTGCACAATCCAGCCTGTTGAGAGGTGTGCCTACAAGCAATTAACTGCTTGTGCTGTGGAAATGGTCCAGCACCTTGGTGATATATTACAATGGCGGAATCTCTGTGCATTTCTGTTCTGGCCTAGTATGATTTCCAGTCCATGGCTGGGTAATATAAGTCAATCAGGATCAGGGTGACAGGCAGACTCCAGATAGATTTGTAGGGGATAAGATATGTGGGGGTGTGTCCTTGGTCAGATATGTTTGCCTATAGCTACCAATACTTTGAATAGGGGTCTTCTCAATGGTTTACTGCACTTGGAGAGTCTTGTGTGTTTCAGACTGTTTGACCAGCCTGGAGGTGTGTGCTTGTCTCACATATATGTATGGCAAACCTCATTTTGCTTGGATGGCCACATTTTGGGGTCAGGATGTTGCATAGGATGATTGATCAGGGAAGGGTGTGTTCCTCCCCATGGCTGTGGGCCAGGGTTCTGTGAGTGCAGACATATCACCATCTTCCAGGGTTAGGACTGCCTACAATGACAGCATTCCCATGTTTAGACTCCTAGCCCTGCCTTGTTTAGACTCCTAGCCCTGCCTGTCGACTGTACAGAGTATCACAGAATGTCCACATACATGACTCATATATTTTGTTGGTTACCCAAACAAGTGTGGTTTTCAAGGAAAATTGTTTTGCAAGTCACTCAGGGTTGAAGTCAGATATTACTGACAGTTGACATTGCAGTGTCAGACTTTGTATTCATCGACATTCCATGCTACTACAATCATTCCATAAACTTTATAACATTATTAGAGCAGTATTTCAAAGGTGTCCTTCTATTTGGCCCTTTATCACCCCATTATTCATGGCTTTGTCCAGGTTTCTGGCTCTCTGACACTGGCAGATTTTCTCCTAGCAGTTAGCAACATTGGCTTTTCTTTGCATTTTGTAGACTGAGTTATGTTGGTGTTATGGACCCCATGACACTCCTTAACAGGATACTGTGTGTGAGGCATAGGTATTTTCCACAGGCCTGTAGGCCAGGTGTGACAGATGCAGGCCATCTGTAGTAAGGCAGTGCATTCTGATGATCCTATGTTCCCAGGCTGCCAGCAGTGGACAATCCTGGGATGGTACCAGTAAGTTGACTTTGGGTGTTACTGATAATTGTTTTCTGTTTGTTTTGAGCCATCAACATTGGCTTTTCTTTACATTTTGTAGACTGAGTTATGTTGGTGTTATGGACCCCATGACACTCCTTAACAAGACACTGTGTGTGAGGCATAGGTATTTTCCACAGGCCTGTAGGCCAGGTATGACAGATGCAGGCCATCTGTAGTAAGGCAGTGTATTCTGATGATCCTATGTTCCCAGGCTGCTATCAGTGGACAATCCTGGGATGGTACCAGTAAGTTGACTTTGGGTGTCACTGATAATTGTTTTCTGTTTGTATCCTGCTAGTTGACAGCTGGATGCTAATTAAAGTTAGAGACATGCTACTGCATTTATATGGGACTATGGAAAAGGTGACACATCTGTACACTATACACATTTGCAGAGACTGTGCTGATATTTCCTTAACATTTTGGTCCCATTTAGCATAGTGATGTGCCCTATCTTTGAGACTACATGCATAACAGTATCAACCACAGTTCATATTGTTCTGACTTAAACATTTGTAGTTTCAGACTTCTTACCTTTCAAAGCCATACTGCACTGCCAGACCTGCTGTGACATCACTGTGTAAAAGTCTGTAGATGGGGATTTCATGGATGTCGCCATGTGGGGGCCTTTGCCAGACATTTCATATGGTTTTCTACAGCTGATCTGCTGGGTGAGGCTGGGGTGGGTATGGCCCCCACTTTGACATCCATGCATGTGACATATGAGCCCCCCAGTTATTTGGCTCACCACATATACTGCAGTGGTATTTGTCAACTAGGGTGGTACTGCATGGTGTGGACATGCCAGTACTGGAGATACACATTCTGCTGTCCCACAGAGCTGTCAGTTATCTGCTGCTATCCCAGTAAGCCACCCCATTCCCTTGCATGCTGGATCAATACCATAGATATGCTATCAGAACATTCCACTCCATTCATCTATTTTGTTAAGGAGACTGACTTACCTTGTGCCTGAGGCTGTTGTGAGGATGGTGCTTGAGGGCTGACTATGTCGGGTGCACTCAGTACACTTCCTATACATGGTAAGGTATAGGTGGTGTGATGTTTGGTATCCATTTTACTTTGTGTGCGAGTCAGAGAGAGAGAGAGAGATCTGTCCCTCAGGCCCTGCAGTGTCAGTGTATGTGCTATGAGTTGCCTCTTTCCAAGGACAGGGCACACTGTGCACACCTCCATCTGCCTACAGGGGCAGGCTCAGGATGTTCCTCCTCTAAGTCCCTCTGTGTCTGCGGAGACCATGGCAATGGTGGGGAGCTGTGTGGCAGCTGTTTTCGCAGGATCATATTGTGTAGCATGGCACATACTATGAACATGTGTGCGTATGTGGCTGGAGAGTACTTCAAGGCTCAACCAGATATGTCAAGGCAGTAGAACCGTGACTTGAGCATCCCAAACACACACTCTATAATGATCCTGGTTTGTGCATGTGCTTCATTATGGCGTTCTTGTGTGGGTGTGTGTGCAATTCTGATGGGTGTCATCATCCACTGCTCCAGTGTGTAGTCAGCATCCCAGACCAGATTGCTATATGGGATGTCCCCACTGGAAAATGCCTGGTGCAGCTGTGACGAATGCCAGATGTAGGAGTCATGATAGCTTCCAGGGCTGCCAGCACACACATTCATGATAATGCCCTGGCATCGCACATGACTTGACAGTTGATGGAGTGGAATCCCCTTGTGGTTTAGGTAGACCCTACCTTGGTCACTGGGGGTTGCTTTGATGTGGATGTGCATGCAGTCTATGGCACCCACTACCTCCAGGTATTCTGTTACATGGTGGAAGAGATGCATATTGCTGGTCCTCTCCTCATGGGTGCTGGGGAAGTAAATGTGCTCAGTGGCATGTGGTCGCATGGCATCCAGGAACTGCTGGAGTATACCAGATGCAGATGCCTGTGTGGCCCCCATGATCTCCCCAGTTGGTCTTTGGAAAGTACCTGTAGCTAGTATTCTTATGGCTACACATACCTTGATATCCACTGGGATGGTTTCCCCTCTGTTGTTACTGCTTCTGAGGTGAGGCCGACACAGTTCAACAAGTTGCTGAAGTATGTCCCTGTCCACCCTGTAGCACTCTACTATCTCCAGATCATGTATCCCTGGTAGGATAGGCTGTGTCTGAACACTCTTCTCCTCTTCCTCCTCGGTCTGAGTTGGTTGTCAGCATTATCCTCCTCACCACCCTCATCTCTAGCACATACTGATAGATCAGAGCAACAGCTGCCCCTGACATGTTTTGTTATTTTTGTCAGTTTAAAATTTCTCCGAATGTGTACAGCAGTATTGTAGAGTTTGTGAGAAAAACAGACTGAAAGGTGTTTGCATAGTTTATAGTAGTGTGCTGGGCTGCTGCCTGTGTAATTGGCTGATTCTGTTCCACCTGCCAGCCATGGTAGTTCTCCTTGATTGCCTTCCTTCTGCTGTTTCCCCTTCCCATTTCCTCCCTATTTAAGCCCTGATGCTCAATTGTAAACCGTTCTGCTATTTCTGTTTTTTTTTTTTTAGGCTAAAGTAAATAGTTTTAAGCAGAACTGTCCCTCCCTGGATGTGAACACACTGCATTTCATGGAATAAGACAATACAGCCTCAGACCCACCCCCTTCCTTAACTGTGCTTAGCAAAGAGCAAGCACAGGCCACTGATCTCCAATGTGCTTACAGCAAGCATGACACACACCCTTTTCATGTTAGCACCTCCTCCTGTCTACATGGATAGGTGCAGTCTGACACTTAGAAGAAATTTGTGATTCAGTATCTCCTCATTTGTATACACCACTCCGTACTCTGTAGTTACCACACTTACACTGGGCCTTTTCCCTTAGCAACCACTATTCCCTGGTATTGCTTTCATTCTGCATGCCATTGACTATAATGGCAAAATGCAGATTTCTGAAAAGATTGATTTTTTTTCCCCCTTTATTTTTTATTTTCGGCAAAATACCATTTCCCACTGCCCTATGCTTAAATGGCCAAGATCGGCCAAAAAGTATAAAAGTTTTATTTTAAAAAATTGAAACTATTTATCATGCCAATGGTCATAAATTTAGCCATTGACATAGCTACTAGATATAATATATGCTTTAGTATGAGCTGTCATGCCTCCATTTTCTAATTTAAAGAAAGGTGTTCAGCTATTAACTGAACACATTTCTGCTTCTTACACTATTTCTGCACTGATGCCTGCCTGCTTGCTGAATCACTAATTCACCTAATTTGCATGGTTTTCACCAGCAAATGAAGTAATTAGCATCAGGCAGTGGTGCCCATGCAGGAATAATGCTGCCAAGCTCATGCACGTCATATCAGCTGTTTGCTGAATCGCTCGCTGGACATATTCCATGCAGCAGCTGCTGCACTATTCCTACACTCAGTGTAGGATTTAATGAATACTGGGGAATATCTATGTATTTACTTTGATAACTATTTCTATAGGAGGAATACAGAGATATGGTGGAGACATGAGGGACATTGATCTGTTGCTTAATATGTCAGGAATATGCACACTTTTTATTACATATGGTGTACTGTACTTGCTAGTGTATGAAATGAAGTACACAAATGGGTTTATTATAAATACATAAATGCTTTAGTACTCCAAACATTAATTCATGTTTTTAAACAGTTTTCACCAAAAGTTTGAGTGCATCTTCACAGAATAGAGTTCAAGAAGTGGAATGAGTCAGTAAATTTAAGGCATGTGGTCATTCATTCCTAAATGAGCAGTTTGGTCTATATTTGCTTGCAGTATGACTGATTAAGTCACTTGACTAGACAGTGCTTATGGGCTGAGTATGAAAAAGGTCCTAATACAACAGTGTTATACCCAGTCAACAAATACAAAGAAGTAGGTAAATACTAAAATAAAGCCATATTTGAAAGAATAAACAAGTACAACAGCACAATTTGATAAAAAAAATAGCTGTAACAAAATAGTGCATTCATTTTAATAAGAAACAGATGGCAATGCTTCATGCAGTATTGGCATTCTGATGTATTTACAACAGTTGCATTCATTAATTCATTAATCACACAAGTACAGGGAAAACAGATGGAGTGTGTTCTGCCTGTGTTGTTGCTGCTTCAAGTAAAAAAAAAAAGTTTCTCAAAGACCAAAGTTGTCATGTATATAAATATGCATTTTGAAACCTTGGACATTAACAGGTTCTCTTTACTGATGGCTTTGTCACATAAGGCTGATTTCACTCATGGCAAGCATGGAAGTAATCAGGTTCTGACACAGCAGTTTTATAGGTTATTGCATAACTAGCTTCATATGTAAGACTTCAATGTTTCAAATGAAATGAGATTTGAATGTTACATAATACATTGAGTGGAATTAATTTATTAAGCAAACTTTCTATCAGTTATGACTTCTCATTCTGAACATTATTACAGCTTTAATGTCTGTTTGACTTGCATGTAAACTATTGACTTCCCTTTAGTTTTCAAGAAACTGCTTAGATTTATTCTGTCCCCCGGATTGCACAGCGTGGAAGATCGGTGTAGGAGCTCCTGCAGGCAATATGTCTGCCGTGCAATCCAGGAACAGCCTGTAGGGGCGTGCACGAGCGCTCCTGCACTAATCCTGCATGGACTAAGCCCTTGTATGCAAATCACCCTATTTGCAGGCGAAATCTATATACAAATGAGGTGATTTTGCAATCCAGGAAGCTTGCAACCGTCCGTGCAGGACCAGTGCTATCTATAGAAATGTACTCGGTTAGTAACCGAGTACATTTCTGCAAAATCAAAAACGGAGCTATGACAGCTCCAAATAAAGGCTGCATATCATGTAAAAAGCATGCCAGTGGCCAAGTATAAGGCTATTGGAATTGCAAACAGTAAAAAAAATACAAAAAGCAACTTTCATTTTTTTTCAGCTGATCTCGGCTGTTTAAACGTAGGGCAGCGGTGCACAAATGGGATCGGGGGGAAAATAACAAAATGAACCTAAATTAAGCATTCTAACTAAAATCAGTATTCTGCCATGCAAGGCAATGGCAGGAAGAAGACAACATGGCCAGTGAGTAGTGGTTGCTTAGCGGGGAGGCTCAGTGTGAGACATGTAATTATGCAATAGCAGGCAATCTTATGCAAATGAGGGGAAGGATAGTGAATCCCAGTTTTCTCCAGCATGTGAGTCAGGCCCCAACAGTGTAAGAGTAGGAATAGCGTGGTTCAAGCCTAGGCATTAGGTGACATCATGGGGGGGGGTGTCAGGCATACTGTAAGTGGATTGGAGCTCTGTGGCTCTGGTTTGCACCTAGCTTAGCACAGCTAAGCTAGGGGGTGTGTCTAAACCTGCCTAGCACTCTTTACAATGCCAAGGTGGGTGTGCGCGGCATGCACCGGGTTTTAAAGGCAGAAAACAAAAGTTAAAGCAGGAAATAGCAGCACTGTGCACATGTGAGCACTCTGTATGTGCTGCGTGCCCGTGGGCTTATACAGGAAGGCAACAGGAAGGGAAAACAGCAGTAGGAAGTTAATCAAGGAGAACTAGCATAGCTGGCAGGTGAAATGTATCAGAATCAGCTAATTACACAGGCAGCAGACCAGCTCAGCCCAGAACACTACTACAAGCTATTGAAACACCTTCCCCACTGGTTTTTCCCACACTCTACACCACCGGTGTAAACAAGTGGGGAACTTCTAACACTCACAACAGCAAAATGATAGGGGTTGCAATAGCTATCATACAACAACTTGTGGAAGAGGCTGAGGGTGGTGAGGATGTGAATGCTGTTGACCAACCCACAGTAAGGAGATGGAGAAGAGTGTACAGACCCAGGGTACCCTACCAGAGGCTACATGAGCTGGAGATAGTGGAGTGCGATTGGGTGGACAGGGACCTATTACAGCAAATTGATGAGCTGTGCCGGCCCCACCTCACACATAGAACTAACAGAGGGGAACCCATCCCAGTGGATACCAAGGTATGTGTAGGCCTAAGAATACTAGCTACATATACCTTCCAAAGGCCAGCTGGCAATATGATGGGGATCTCATAGGCATCAGCATTCAGGGTACTCCACCAGTTCCTGGATGTCATGTCAGCACATGTCGGTGAACAAGTATATTTCTCCAACACCCATGAGGCGTTGGCCAGCAATATGCAACTATTCCACCAAATAGCAGAATACCTTGAGGTAGTGGGTGCTATAGACTGCATGCACATATGCATAAAAGCACCACCCGTTGAGAGGGGTAGGGTCTACATAAACTGCAAGGGCTTCTCCTCCATCAACTGCCAGGTCGTGTGTGATGCCAAGGGCATAATAATGAATGTGTGTGCTGGCTGCCCTGGAAGCTATCATGATTCCCACATCTGGCATCTTATGCAGCTGTACCAGAGATTTGACAATGGGGACATCCCTGACAGTCACCTAGTGGGGGATGCTGGTTATGCACTGGAGCCGTGGCTGATGACACCCATCAGAAATGCACACACACTCAAACAGGAACTCCATAATGAGAAACATGCACAGACCAGAATTATAGTAGAGCATGTGTTTGGGATGCTCAAGTCACAGTTCCAGTGCCTGGACACATCTGGTGGAGCCTTGCAGTACTCACCAGCTTCATGTACCCAAATTGTCCTTGTATGTGCCATGCTACACAATATGATCCTGCAGAAACAGCTGCAGCAGGAAGAGCATGGGGCAGGGCCATGCAGCCCCTCACCATTGCCAAGGCCTTTACAGGCACAGAGTGATTCAGAGGAGGAACAATCTGAGTCTACCCCAGTAGGCAGAAGGAGGCATGCCCAGTATGCCCTGGCCTTGGCAAAGAGGGAATGCATAGAACATACGCTGACACAGGAGTGACCCGGGGAATGACAACTCTCTCTGACTCTCACATAGAGTAAAAGGGATGCCAAATATTACACTACCTGTGCTCAACCATGTGTAGGGGGAGTACTATGTGCATCTGACATAGGCAGCCCTGCAGCACCACCCTCAATACTGGGACACCCACAAGGTAAGTAACTCACAAATGCCAGTCAGGGGCATTCACATACCCAACAACAGTCACAGCCAGCAGGAAAGGGTGTAGACAAACACAAACAAAGGCTGTGCTATGGCCTCTGAATGATGCCTATGGGTAACCTCCCCCCAGGACTACACAGACAGACAACAGCAAATCAGGCAGTGGGATGTCAATTCTGAAGGGTAGGGAGTCTGTAACTAATATGTAGGTAAATAAAAGCTAAGATCTGTACTACACTGGTATGCCTCTAGGCAGCATGATAGGTAAGACTACAGAATGAAATGGAGTATGTGACATACCAGTACAGCCTTAGGAAATGTGTACAGGTGTCAGGTAGACATAGACATGTAGTAACAGGCAGGTGTGACCCCCCCCCAATCCTGTGTAGACATGTATAAATAGCCAGGTGTACTCCCCATCCTACGTAGAAATGAAGTAACAGTCAGGTGTGCCCCCCTTAAGCCTGTGTAGAAATGTAGAAATAGTCAGGTGTGCCTCACCCCATCCTATGTAAAATGCAGTAACAGTCAGGTGTACCCCCCCCCCCCAAAGTCTGTGTAGAAATGTAGAAATAGTCAGATGTGCCCCACCCCATCCTACGTAGAAATGTAGCAACAGTCAGGTGTGCCCCCCCAATCCTGTGAAGAAATGTAGAAATAGGCATGTGTGCCCCCCATCCCATGTAGAAATGTAGCAACAGTCAATGCCATGTGATTGACAGACACCCTGCAGAAATGGTATGCTACCTGTAGGTGTACAACACATAGGTCAGCACTGCAATACAGACTACCTGGACTTGATCCATACATTCAATATAGACAGGCATACTGGGCATGCTCACGCACAAAAAAATGAAGGCGATGTCAGTCAACAACACACTGAAAGGTCATACTGGCCATGCTCACACACTTAAACACATGAAGGCCCTGTCTGCAAACACCAGTGGACCAGACATAACTGGCAGTCACAGGTGTTAGTACAGACACTCCTCAGTATGCACCATACATGCTTTGCACACACAGTGGTCAGGAATACAGACGTATATCTACGGACGACACACTATAATAAGCCAAAGGTAGATGTACATAGATGTGTGGAAGAGGGTGACTGTGACAAGGAGCCATCCAGGCCTGTTCCACCCAGCACACAGCCAAAGGGCCACAACCACATGAGGTTCAGATGTCACTCACTGTAGATACTAGCCATCGGTATCTGTCAGTAGTACAGACTATGTGGTGCACGTGCTAGCTGTGCAACATGACTGTACAAGGAAGGTGTCATCTAGCATCTGTATACACATACCTCATGTAATATGACCCTGTGTGTGCCCGCATGTGGTGTGTCAACCTCTAGATGAATGGGTTATGGCCCATGCACATACACTGCCCTCCCCATAGCCCTACAATGACAAGCCTGCTGAGGTCATCCACTGTGAAATACATCTTTGGGAGAGCTGTAGTCCAGTAATCTCTGTGGCCTGTCCCATAACTGCATACTGCTGTAGTGTAATAAACTACTCAGGTGGGAGTTCTAATCCCAGACTTGGCAAGTATGTGTGTCTGTCTGTGTAGATAGCAATGCTTTTTAGGGTAGTCACACTCCCTACAATTCAAATGCTCAACTTTGGCAAGGCTGCTGATGTCATCCACTGAGAAATAAACCTCTGTGAAAGTCATAGCCCAGTAATCTCTGTAGCACATCCTGAACTGCATACTGCTGTAGTGTGATAAATTAGTTAGGTAGGTGTGCTAATCCCAGACCTGGCGAGTGTGTGTGTGTGTCTGTCTGTCTGTCTGTGTAGAAAGCAATGCTTTTTAGGGTAGTCACACTCCCCACAATTCAAATGCTCAACTTTGGCAAGGCTGCTGATGTCATCCACCTAGAAATACACCTCTGTGAAGGCTGTAGCCAGTCATCTCTGGAGTGTGTGCTGTGACTGTGTACTGCTGTAGTGTGATAAAGTAGTTAAGTAGATGTTCTAATCCCAGATCTGGCAAGTGTATGTGTGTGCCTGTCTGTGAACAGAGCAATGCTTTTTAGGGTAGTCATATTCCCTACAATTTAAATGCTCAACTTTAGCAAGGCTGTTGATGTCATCCACCTAGAAGTACACCTCTGTGAAGGCTGTAGCCCATTAATCTCCATAGCGTGTGCCATTACTGCGTACTGATGTAGTGTGATATAGAACCCTGGTAGGGTTCTATTCCAACCAATGGCAGTTTTGGATGTTTTGTGTGTGTATTTCAATGCCTGTGTAGGGAACAAAGCATTTTAGGCTAGTTACACTCAGTACATTCCAAATGCCCTACATTGGCAATCTAGCTGATGTCATTCATTGTGAAATACAGCTTCGGGGAAGGACTTCTCCAGAAATGGATGTTTTGTGTGTGTGTCACTGTCTGTGTAGGGAGCAATGCATTTTAGCTTAGCTCCGCTCACTACAATTCGAATGTCCTACTTTGGCAATCCTGCTGATGTCATCCAATGTGATATACACCTTTGGGGAAGGAGTACTACAGTAATCTCCATGGCATGTACTGTAACTGTGTAGTACTGTAGTGTACTCCCAGACATGACAGGTGTGTATGTGTGTGTGTGTGTGTGTGTGTGTGTGTGTGTGTGTGTGTGTGTGTGTGTGTGTGTTTGTAACTCGCATCCTCTGTGGAGGTGGGTGTGAGCATGTGACACCTGGGACCAATGTGGAGTGGGTTTTGCAAATTTCTTATATGGTTGCCCTACTATATATCACAATGTCCACCGTACAGGGATAACAGATGTGAAATTGTCGAGAGGCTGGGGTGCAAATCCATACCCATACATGTGACATCAAGGCCAGGTAATCATAGTTAGCAACCCCGGTATTACCCAGAGCACACTCTCAACCCATGTCTCATACATGCACACACATGCCTAGGCAATAGCCAATATGTGGGTAGTACACTGCATATTGGCCACTGATAGTAACTATGGAGTGATTGCAGTGGGCTACAGAGGGCATGGCACCCTGTCCATCTGTCCAATAGGCATGTACATACAGACAGTGCACCTTCTCCATATTCCCCACTGGACACCTGCAACATCTGTGGTGCCATGCCATGTGACCCACAAAGGACATACCATGCCTGAAAATATGCCCTGTATGGACAGATGCCCCTCACACCAGGGAATGCCATTAGCGTACTATCAATGTAGGTGTAGGGTAAACCTGCTGTCCATTACCAGTTCCCACCACAGGTGGCCAAGACTGGCACATCTGATGACATGCTGTGTATACAACATGGGCCAGACACCCCAGGTACAGTCCATGTCACTGAACATGCATGTGGGAGCTGTGCACATCCCAGACAACGTCCATGTCATGGACTAAGGAACACATACATGGCAAGCGATGCACAGCATTGGCTACACACAATAGTCACCCAGGTGAGTGGATGGGGGATACAATACCCACCTGTGTGGGCAAATGCAGAAACTACAGCCCTGAGCCAGAATGTAGACCATTGTCATGTGGCCTGATGCCAAGGTATACCCATCACCTAGCCTTGTATAGCTATCTGGCACAGTCGACCACCACATTCTTGAGCAGAAATGCACCCATGCATTGCAGTACTGGCACCCTGTGCATGTGTGTGTGTGTGTGTGTGTGTGTGTGTGTGTGTGTGTGTGTGTTGTATGATGCGTATGATCACATCCACATTCACTACAACCTCCATTGGCATACTGAAGCATGCTGTCTGATGTCAGACACCTCCCCATACCTTTTGCCCATATAACCTCTGTATGACCTGTGAGGTGCATGTGATACCTGCACAGTAATGTGTTGTAGCAATCTCACTAGTGATGAGTTGTAATCCTGGTCCTGCTAAGTGTGTCAATGTGTGTGCATCCCTGTGAGAGTGTGGCTGTGTTGACGCTGGCACCTGTTCATGCGACAGGCAGGTGTACTTCCCTTACCGTATAGCTACCATATCCCTGTTGCAGATGTCACTCACCATCACATATATGTTCTGAGGGGTCCAAAACAGGTAACCTATGTGGTGCGTCCAATAACTACATAGAACTATCAGTCAGGGTTTTGATAGCTTGTGCTGGTAGGTGTGTGACACAAACATGTTGATGTTTTACTATTCCACCCCTCCCTGACTTGTCTTTGCCTCTGTCTGCCTCTCTCACTCCCTCACTGGTGGATGTCGAGACCTACACCTGCTTTGCTTAGTCAACAGCATGTGTATTTTAGGTAATGCTCATGATCAGCTGATGGTCTCTGCACAAATTGCAGCCCTCCCCTAGCTGACTGCATGTGGAACAGCTGTGGTAACATTACCATAGCCAATTGCATGTAAACACAATCTAATATCTAGGAACATCATGTTGGTGTTGGGCCTTGTCATTCACTGTGAGCAGGAACTCGATCTGTTGTTTGGCAAACGACATATCAAATGGATTGGAGATTTACCTCTGACAACATACACTGTGGAAACAGGCCAACACACAGGATGGGTATGTGCCTGACCTGACTACAGACTTTAAGTGCTGCTATACTGCATTCAGAGTAATGTTGGTTTAACAGGGTGTGTGTGGATATGGCTGTCCTACATGTATTAATATCTGCCATGTCACTTCTATGTTTATGAGGACTTCCCATCTGTAGGGTCATCTGCAGACTGGGCAGTGTGCATTGCCTTTGGTTTGTGTTACCCACAGAGCATGTACCTGTGAACTGCAGAAGGTAGTGTGAGAATTGCAGTCTGTAGATGGTGAAAGCCATGGTAGTTACTGACTTCATATCCTTCATAGGGCATATGTTGCAACAAACCCTGTTACAACAGTAAATGCATGATGTTATCACAGCAACATGTCAATATTGGCTCTGTGTATGTGCTTCCAGCCACAACTTTGTCATCCTTTGTACATATGTCATGCATTAAGAGGTGCATATGTGCTGTACACCATAATTAGTGTCATCATATCTGATAACAAGCCAGTGAGATATCAGACTGCTACACATGTTATGCACAGTAGGGGTTATATTTGATGACATAACATGGACATTCTGTGGTTGTTTGTACAGTACTGAGGTCTGTATACTTATGGTGAATGTCGACAGTGTGTGTATTGTTAATATGTACCTTGGCCTGTGTACAGACTGTGGTAGATGTTATTGTTCTAGGTCCCGTCCTATCTGATGTTACATGCTGCGTCACTGTATGTCACCGTATTGGCTTAAATGTTTGTAGGGCCATATACACACATGTCCCATACCACAGACAGGCATCAGGCCACACTGTGTAGTGGCCCACTATATGTAGGGGTTAGTGTGTGAGTGGCACATATGAGGATGGTGTTGGACAGATTGTCCATATACTGTAATATTATGCTAGCCTACCATATGTGGCTGTGGCTGTGTTCACACTGGTTGTGGTTATGCACTTTCACACAGGTGTATCTTACTCTGTGCTGTGACATGCCTCTAGAGCCTGCTATATATGCAGGTACATGTGCATTCCCCTATAGGAGATGTAGGCTAGTGTTGAGCCAGTCTGCTTGTAGCCTGCACAGTGCTTTGTTACATACCTAGCAGCTTAGTGTACTTACCCAGTGAAATGTCATGTCCAGATATTTGCCAGATGTATTGCTACTGGGCCTCCCTTAACAGTGATTTATGTCAGATAGAGCGGTGGGATGCTATACAGATGTATGTCAATATCTAGTGGGTAGTATGTGGCCATGGCACCTCTGTACCAGTAGTTATTATGTGTCAGGACAGACAGGGGCGTGTGAATGCATAACCTTTGGGGGTGAATGTATACCAGTCATTATGTGTTATACCCATCTACATGGCTGTTAACATCCATATTGTCAGGCTTGGTCCAAATGTTCTGCACTAAGGGGTTCTGTGTATACCTCTGGACTGTACAGAGTGTGTCAGAATGTCCACATCCATTGGCCAATATCTCTGCTGGAGTCCACAGGAGCATTACGTGCTTGCAGCAGTACTGTACTATGATGTCCTTAGAATGTCTGTCAGTAGTCAATGGCGCACACGTAAAAAGCAGTTGTGACCTTCCACACACACCATATCTGAGAAGGCAATCCCTGTTACAGTACCAATAGTCTACTAATATATCCGCTATACATACCTGACATCCCCTTACCACGGTGGTGGTGCTGCGGTAGCGTTGTCGCCTCACAGTAAGCTGCTGTTTGGTTCAATTCTCAGCTAGAGCGTCTTCTGCGTGGAGACATGTGTGAATGGGTGTTCCTTCATTGAAGGTTGTGCATCAGGGCTGGCAACTCGGCATGTAAAAATCAACTGCCAATTATTAGCAGACCGGAGTTCCGCTATGGCGACCCCTAACCGGGAAAAGCTGAAATACACAACAACATACCTGACATCCCCTTGCACTATGGAGTTGGGACTATAGGAGCTGAGGTAGGGCTAACCCCATGTTCAGGACATATGGTGAATATATATGTACATATGATTATCCAGATATCTGTATAGATAATTACACATGTACATATCGACATATATATATATATATATATATATATATATATATATATATATATATATATATATATATATATATATATATATATATATATATATATATATATATATATATAGATAGATGGGTGTGTATATGTACATAAATATGCATATAAACACCCAGATATATATATATATATATATATATATATATATATATATATATATATATATATATACATAACATTATATGTCTACATATATACAGATAGTGATACATATGCACATATACGTATACCATGCTGCCATTCCTGCCAGCAGTTCACTGCTGTTGTATCCCCCACACATATGGTGAGGCTGGGGCCATATATGTGTGGGCTTCACCTACACAATACATGTGTGCTCATATGCACTCCAGAGGCCAGTGTATGTAACAGTGGTATATGGCCCTGTATTACTGAGTCTGGGGGGAGATGCACCATACATAACATAGGCTGTTACAAAATGTGGTGGTATCAGGGGTGAGCTGCCTTAAGGTATCTGGATGTACAGTACCAAACATTTCACCTATCTTGACATTATTTACATAAAGTAGGTTACTGCAAGCCTACTGCCTCCTGCCATACAGACTGTTCTGTTTACCAGTGTGTCTGTCATGGTGTCAGTTATGTCTTGCTATGTAACAGTTACATCCCATTTGGTCAAGTGAAGTTTGTACCACCTAGTGATTGTGTACAGAGTGTAGATAGAGGCTGCTGGACTATACACCTGCATCACTTACTGTTGATTGTGTGCTATTCTGTGGCCCAGCCTGTCTTCACTATTGTACGATTTGGAGGGCTTGGCCTGGGCAGCAACAGTTGTGGATCTTTCCAGACTACTGTATTAGTATAGCTGTTTCACAGTTGCATTACTCTGTTGATATGTATGTCAGTGTCTGAACAGTTATGTGACATGGCATATACATGTGTGATAGTACACAAAGGTATTCCATTTCTGAAAACCTGTGTGTGGTGTTTTATCCTATGGCCTCTCTGTGGGTATATGTTGCAGGCACCGAATGTCATTTGTATGGGTGGCTCATATAAATATATATATATATATATATATATATATATATATATATTTTACATTTCCTATGGGAGCATGATATGTTACTAATACCAGCCTGACATCATACAGGTGGGATGTAGTACTGTTAATATCTTGTGCCCATGTCGTGTCAGGTCCTGGTTATAGAATCTGCAACATTTGGTAGTGTATTTCAGGGCAGACATGTTTGGCTGTGGGAGGGTATGCTTATTTTTACAAGACGTATATCGTTTGCGGCCTCTCAACCCCATTAATGGTGCATGTGGACATATATGTTTTTGTTAATCTACCATTGCTATCTACAGATGTATGTCCATATATACCTATATATATGTATAAATATATATATCTGCTTACATATATATAACTATGTCCATATATACCTACATAAATATATATCTGTGTACATATATGTAACTTGCTGTGTATATGTAGACATATAGGTGTAGACATATATATGTGTCGATGTAGGCATTTGCATGTATATATGTTCATATATATTTATATATATATATATATATATATATATATATATATATATATATATATATATATAGGTATGTTGTATCTGTTTAGATATTAATATATTTACACACACACACACACATACATCTAAATGTTGGTATACATTCTCTGTACTGTTGCATGACTGGGCTGGATGATATGTTTCTGAAAACATCAGATTTGGCATATCTGGCATCGCTTAATGGTAAATCACTTTGTCTATGTTGTGCAGGGTCTTTGGTTTGAGCCTTGCAGAGGCTGTTTATTTTTTTGCTGGGAAGAACACAGGCCATTGGATACAAACAGATTAAGGCACTTAAAAGCAGTTGTAAGCAGGTTTGCATGAAGGTAAGCACTGCTAACTTCCGGTTACAGTTTCTTATACTCAGCTTCTAAATTGCTTAATCTGTGTAGGCGGTGCTTACCTTCACGCAAACAGGCTTAGACCCGCTTACTGCTGCTTAAAAGTGCTTACTCCCGCTTACCCCTGCACTAATTTCTTTAAAAGAAAATTAGTTTAGCAATATTTCTGCAGTGTTGAAAATGAGGAACTATCTGAGGTAGTGTGTTCTGTTCATATACGATGGCGTACTTGTTTAATAATATGCACTTTAAGTAAGGGGTATCAAAAATGAATTAAAAAATGAATTTAGTTAATTATCCCTTACTAATATATTTCATTTAAGGATTGGTTTTGGGCATTATGAATTATACGTGAGCCATTTAATTATTATGTATAGAATTAACATTTCTTAAATATTTTTACATTTTTAAATATTTTTAATGATTTCAGGGGTCACTTTTACATATATAAAATCACTGTCGAGGTTATATTTAATACTTGACAGAGTAGGCCTTTTAATGAGTTTTGACTAGGTATTAACAATACAATGTTACAAATGTAGCTGCCGTATAGTGTAGGTATTAGTTTAAACCTACCTAATACAATTCTACTGTCATTAGAATATATATATATATATATATATATTTTTAAAACTGTTTTTTGAATTTGTATATTTTGAAGAGTGTTATTAATGGTTTATATATATCTTTATATAGATTAAGTGTAAAGCAAATTATAGGGTAAATTGAATGAGTAGTTAATTTGTTTTTAATGTCTGTTACATCACTTCCTTTCTGAATTACTTTTAAATATGTGCGTGCAACAGTGTCAGTTGTAAATTATTTTCTCTGAGGAAGCCACATTATATTCAGTGGCGAAAATGCTTGTGAATAATAATAAATTTGCGTTCAGACAACGGCTATCTTGTTTTTGTTGCTGGTGCGAGGATTCCGTGGACTGTTTGGTGTGCTTCGTTTTTCTTTAAAAGAAAAGAAAAAAGGTTGATAAGAAAATGGTGAAAAAGGGGCACAAAGAGGGAAAGACAGTAGGTAGAATAGCTAGGGATGTGCAGGAAGGGTGTAGGGAAGGTCTATAGCTGCCCATTTTTTCTACAGCAGCAACTGTGCATATACACTGAATTTGGAGGTAGATTTGGACACTCAAACCCCTGAGAGAGGGGTGAGGACAGCAATAATAACTTGTGATGTCAATTAGACTGGATTACATGTGTCCAGTGGACATGTGTGTGAAATGGACAGCTATGTATGGGGTGAGATTTTTTTCTGGGAACAGATTGCCCTTTTTTTTCAGATGAGAGTGGGATGTTGGGGAGGGGTAGTAGGTATATTTGGAGAGGTAGGTTGGGTAGGTTAAAAGACAAGACACACAAGATGCATATGGGGCAGTATATGACACATGTGTGGGTAAACACCTTGATGGGGAGGGATGTTGGGATATCAGAATCCCACAAGCCCCCTAGTGGTAACAGTGGGACTGAGGTCCCCACCCATGGGCAGTCACCACTGCAGCTTCACAGCCCCAAAGGTGTCTGTGCTGGGGGCTGAGCCACAGAGCCATGCTAACTCTCTAATCACAGCATGCGGCCCTCAAGCTGGTATAGAAGATCACCGAACTGCTCGTTGATCACTCTATGCACCACGACCGCAACCTGGCGACGGGTGACAGGTGCCGGTACATGCCCACTCCCAGGGGGGGGTGAGCCCCATCCTCTGAGGTGGTTCCACCTGAAGGTGGTGCAGAACAAATGGACAGGGAGGTCAGGGGTTGGGCCCCAGACATGCTGGCACCCGGTGCCACGGCCAGCTGAGGTGGGACAGGTGGGTCTGCTGAGACTGTCCTTCCCAAGTGTGCTATAGTGTTTAGATTTCATTATCATATATGGGTTAGTAATAGTCAACACATTCCAGGGTTAGGTATAACAGCATGGATAGATATTCCCATTAACCCAGACACCAGATACAGAACAGTTGCATAGCAAACAAAACACATGCATATATGGGACCACAGTGGTAATAAGAACAGCATGCAGGTACATTGATGGCACCGTGCCAGCAATGTTAGAATAATTCAGTATGGCACATGAATGGGAATCATTAAAATATTTATCAAACAATTGGACTTAGAGTCAGTACATACCAGCTGGTTGGGTATGTTGATTATTGTTGGAGATAAGGTGGGGGTAGAGAAAGATGTCAATTAACAAGTAGTATATTCCTGTAGTCCACATTACTTTCCTAGTCAGTGCTGTTATCTGTACCTTACAGGTCTGACTACACTACCCTATAGCCTTAGTGTGGACAGTGATATGGCTGTCGTCATCATTACACATGAACCGGTTTTACCTGCAGTATACACCTCTTACCTAGTATACCTGTGAAGGGAATGCTTGTTAACACTGACTAACTGTTTGTACACATATGCTCAGATTCCAGGTTGATGTTTTGCACTATGCTACCCAACTCTTTCTGCACAGACTCTGGCCATGTGTTGACCACATGCTGGTGTGCCTGGACATATCTAGAATATTGTCTTCTTCCACCTTTAGTGACCTGACACACACATATACATACTTTCCTACACAGTTATATTATGTAGCACAGTGTGGGCAACAGTGACCAGTGATACTTTATTATTTAGAGAAACTGCAACACTCACAATCCCCTACAATACCAGGGTGGACAGTACCAGTGCAGGTTATATTCGTCTGTATTTCTCAGCACAGTGTTCGTATCCAACGTACCTGTGAGAGCAATGTTTGTTAGCACTACCTGACTGTTGCCACACAAAGTTCCAGATTACACATTAGTATTATGCACATACATCTCACTCTGTTACTGTACACACTCTGGTCACAGCTTGACAACATGGGAGTGTAGATATGACATACTTGAAATATTACTCTGCTAACAGTTTCGGGGATTGCTACAGTGATAGGTGTGTTCTCATGATGGTTGACAATCACTTGTATTCCCTGTTTGCTGGCTACACATTTGGGATCATCCCACAGACTTACCAGGGGGACAGGGGGACAGGCAGCAGATATGGGCACATATACTGGATATTCTGGCCTCATGTGTACAGTTATGGGGTATGAATCTGTATGCAGTCTAATTCCACTCCCAGGATTCTGATCATGGCTGTGTCTGCTACAATTTAAACACTGTCCATCACAGTTGTGTCTGTTATATTGATATTGCTGTATATCTCCAATCTGCTTTCTCTCTTATTAATCCCCTGTGTTTATGCATTTTGACCTTGTATAACAATGCTCTTATACAGATTTCCTAGACAGTTATATGTTGTAGGACAGTGTGGGTGACAGTGATGTGTAATACCTCACTATTCAGAGCAACTGCATATCATTTTTGTATTTCTGGGCACAGTGTTGGTATCTGACAGACCTGTGGGAGGAATGTTTATTAGCACTACCTGAATGTTCCCACAGACAGTACCAGGTTCCGCATCACTATTATGCACATACATCTCACTCTGTTACTGTACACACTCTGACAACAGCTTAACAAGTTGGGGTGTAAATGGGACATACGTGGCTTCTTACTCACATAAGGTATTGGGAAGTTGCTAGTGTGCCAGGTTTGTTGTCACAGATGTGTGTCAATCAGTTGTATTTCCTGTTTGCTGCCTATATGTCTGGGATTATCCCACTGATTTCCCAGAGGGAGAGGTTGATAGGCAATAGATATGGGCCACTTTAATAGACATTCTGGACATATCTGTAGAGTTGTGGGGTATGATTCTGTATGCAGACTACTACCACTGGCAGGATTCGAACCATGGCTGTGTGTGCTAAATAAACAACAGTTCACATCTCAGTTGCATATGCTATTTGGTTTTGTTGTCTGCACTTTCTCTGTTTGCTGTCTATGTGTCTTTCAGTTGTACTAAATGGCCTCCGGGGATTGCACCTGTCATATACAGGCATTCCTACACATTCAGTTTATGGTGCATGGTGTGGGTAACAGTGCTTAGTACAACAGTACTATTACATGATTGCAAATCTACATTACCATATGATATACACATGCAGTCCAGCAGTTAGACCTGTTTTGTTAGGATATTACACTTTTATTGATATACAAACAATATGAGACTCTTGCTGTCCTATTCTCTAGTGTATGCAGTACTTACCTTGAACAATACAGGTTTTATACTAACAATTAATTTACTACTATTTTTATTTTTATTTCCTATGACAGTAAAAGCGTGATTATTACTGACCTGCCTCACTTCGTAACCTCACCAGGTGGCTGATATGGGCCTCCTTGTTCGTGGCCCACTCCGTTGCAGCTGTTGGGGACATAAGAGGAATATTTAGCCATACCTACCCATGATATACCTGCACTGGAAATTATTACACACATACTGGGGTGATACTTACACACATCTGGCACATCCCCTGATGCTCTAGCCTCTTGGAGCCACTCCTCCAAGAGGTCTCCTTTCCACCACTTTAGGTCGGCATAGTGGTGCTTGACCTACTCACCAGTTCGGGGTATGCCAGTGGCACTGGTGTGGTCACGGGCAAGAAAGTCCCAGGCCTCTGCCTTATACTGGGAGCCCTGGTACTGGCCCTGCAGCAGTCTCTGTGCATGTTTTTTTAACTAGGAGTCCTGCCATGACCTTGGACTCCAGGATGCACAAGTGCTGTGCCTCCTTCTCCCCTTACTGCCATAGTGCCTGCAAGGGGAAGCTACAACCTATTATGAGATGTATTCCTGCCCCTTGGGTTTAAGTAGGGCTGATTTCCCACACTTTTCCATGATTGGCCAGTTTTGAAAAGGCTAAACTATGGGCTAACCTGGTTACCTAAGGTTGGCATTGTTTAAAGGGGTATACCACTGGGCACAATACGTTAGCTGGTCTACACATTGCTCACACCTCCTAAGATGGCCTGTGCAATGCTTAGTGTTGTTTACATTAGACTTTCATTATCATGCCTTTTTGGCATTGTTTTATTATTCATTACACCTTATATGTATGCCTGGTTTCCCTGGTTGATGTATACGTACACTCTGTGGGTCCTTGTGTTTTATTGGGGACTTCAACACTCTATTACAATTACACTTCACTACTGGGCTTACTGCTGTACTCCAGTTCACATATTTATGTTATGTAGTGGGTTATGGTATATATGACTGTATACTGATGCCTTTCACAGGTTCAGTTTGGTTATACTATGGCAAGGACTTGTTTGCTACTACCTCATTCTTTTGCACGTTTGTGATGGCTTGGTGGATAACTACTGGAACTATGGTGTATATGGGCCTGGGTTCGTGACCTGCATGACTGTTTATGTTGTTGATGGGCAGAAAAAGGGCCGTTGGATACAGAGTGATTAAGGCACTTTTGGGCAGTTGTAAGTGGGTTTGCTCGATGGTAAGCATGGCTAACCTGCCATTACATCTGCTTACAGAGAGTTAGCTTGAGAATTGCTTAGCCAGTGTAGGCATTGCTTACCACCGCACAATCGGGGTTACACTCACTTACTAGTGCTTACATATGCTTACTACTGCTTATTGATGCTTAGACCTGCTTACTAGTGCCTTATTCATTATGACACTGACATCTCATTTGTACATGTAGTGCAGTACTCCAGTTCATAAATATGTTATTTGGTGGGTTATGCAACAAAAATATTGGTCATAACGTGCTTTGCCATGTAAAATTGGATGTGCTGCAGTGGGACTTGAACCAGGAATGCCTGCTCATAAAGCAAATGCTCTACCCACTACACTATTGCTCTACTGTTTCATGAGCAAATATCTTTCTTGTTATCCTCTTCAGCCTTTTAAGCTGCTTTAACCGTAGCTAAGCGATAGGCACACTTGCACACCTATGGCTAGCTGTAATCGGATGTTTAAAAAAAAAAGGTTTCTTCATTTTATTTCTATATTCTGTTGCTTTTATACACAAGGGGGACTGTTGGTGGGAATATGCGGTCACCTGTGAGCGGTCTCACTCATTGCATTCCCCTTTCTGTTGTTCTAAATTTGTGGGGGCGTGTTTATTTTGAAAACTCTGCTCTCAGGCACGACCCCTACACTCTTACATGCTCCGTGTAAGCCTAGGAGCTTGGACAGCATGCATCATTAATATGCATGGTGCGCTGCCGTCCTGCTCTTAAACAGTCGCTTCTGTGCAGGACTAAAGTAGTCCAGCATGGAAAATTAGTAAATCTGGGGGTGTGCTTTTTCACTTATAAGAAAACATGCTTGTTGAAAATAATGCAATTGCATACCTCAGTCCTCTGATACTTTGGTTTCAGATCTCTAATATAGTGCTGAAAAAGATCAGAAAGTAAGGAAGAGGAAGTGATGCTTTTTAATAGAATAATTATATTTCTGAACATATTGATGAATCCTGCAGTTTTCATGAAAGATTGACCTACTGCCAGCTGTGATATTGAGCTGCAGAGAGACTGACCTACTGCCAGCTGTGATATTGAGAAAAGATAAGTGTTTATTCTCATTTTTGACTGCATTTTGATTTAATATCTCTGTAATCTGTACAACTGTACTTATTATTCTTATTGTGTGTTATAGCTGTATATCTTAGTGTTGACCTCAGTTGTAGTGAAATCCTTTGTCTGGAGGCCTTGTCTGTTTTCTTGGTGGCATTAAGATTTCAGAACTAGTTTCATCTGGTCAAAGTATTCCTGCATCTGTATTGTTTGGTTTCTGTCCTGTGTTTTAAATCAGATATATCGGTATACCTGTTGCTCAGGCAGTGCTGCAGAGAAATTGACCTACTGTCAGCTGTAACACTGAGAAAAGATAAGTGTTTATTCTCATTTTTTGTCTGCATTTTGATGTAATATCTCTGTAATCTGTACAACTGTACTAATTATTCTTCTTGTGTGTTATAACTGTATATCCTAGTGTTGACTTTAGTTGTAGTGAAATCCTTTGTCTGGAGGCCTTGTCTGTTTTCTTAGTGGCAGTAAGTTTCCAGAACTAGTTTCATCCGGCCAAAGTATTCCTGCATCTGTATTGTTTGGTTTCTGTCCTGCATTTTAAATCAGATATACCTGTTGCTCAGGCTGCTGCAGAGAGATTGACCTATTGCCAGCTGTGATATTGAGAAAAGATAAGTGTTTATTCTCATTTTTTGTCTGCATTTTGATTTAATATCTCTGTAATCTGAACAACTGTACTTATTCTTCTTCTTGTTTGTCCCCACCCACCTCCCTGTTCTTGTTTTGGTGTTAGTGTTGGTGGCTCTGGAATTGCCCGTCCCTCCTGTAATTAATTTATTTAATTACAGTGTATTTGAACACTCCTCCTGAGTCCAACTCATTTGCTCACTTAATACACTTAATACAGTGAGATCATATTCTGAGTCTAGTGTTCACTCTACATAATACAGAGAGAAGATTTGAGGCCAACCCACTTAGGTTCTTCCTTCCTCTCTCCTTGCACTTTACTAACAAAAAAAAATATTCATCTGCTTTTACTGTATTTGTGTTTCCTCCTACTTTATTTTGCTTTTGCCTCTTATTAAAAGTACTCAATTTTATTTATTCTGCTGCACTTATTGCTGCTTGGTAGTAGCCTGATTAAATTGTAACTGTTATTCTAAGTCTTTTGGTTTAAGCACTTGGGCTTCATACCAGTTGTTTTACATTAAGAAGGTTTGTGGTCTGCACTGTTGTGGCAGGACAGGTAGCTTACATCCTTCTAAGCTGGGAATTGCTGATTGAAAGCTCAGTGTCTGCTATTCTAAAAGTGTATTAGTTCTGGTTTAAGCACTTGGGCTTCAGGCCAGTTATTCTACATTAAGAAGGTTTGTAGTCTGCACTCTTGTGGTAGGAGAGGGTGGATTCTGCCTTTCTGAGCTGGGAATTTCTGGTCACAGGCTTATTGTGCCTGCTTATTTGAACTGTTTCTTTCTGAAATTGTTGCGCCTTGTTGCTGTAGCATAGGACCAGATTCAGGCCTGCTGAATCTAGCTTTGTTTGTATAACTTGAGCACTGATCCAGGCCATCTTTTTTGGAGAAGGTTCCCCTGCACCCTAGTAGCAGGAGTGTGCAGTTAGAACTTGTCTGATTGAAGACTGTTGGAACAGGGCTCAGTTCTGAGTTTTTTCTGGTTAATTGGGTAACTTGTTTAAATCAGATTGTTAATTTTCTATTGTTTTATATAAAAATGCACTTTATTAATCTGCTTTTACTGTATTTGTGTTTCTTCCTAATTTATTACTAGGGGCATTGACTACAACTCTGAACTGAGATATATTACAGTAAGCATCTTGTTATGCACATTTAAAGTGTTTTTTTGATTGTATCTGCTTTATTTTCTGAAAAAAAAATATATATATACTTGTTTCCCACCTTTCTAAGCTAGTATAGTCCAGTTTTCAGGTTAGTGCTGAATTCAGGGCTGTGTTCCAAATCTCTGTGTTTGCCGATACCTTACTTGGCTAGAAGGAAGTTTCTCTGTTCACCTGTGAGAGAGGGGAGCTCTGAGCAGCCTATCTCTACCTGGAGGAGTGGTTTCAGCCCAGAAAGTAGTAGTTTATTGGCCATTTTGGGCTGATATCTATCTCTTTCATTTCCCTGCTATCAAAACCGCATTTGCTTGGTTTTGCGCACCGGGCAGTGCCGGTTAGATAGGGTATAAGTATTCCCGGCTCCACAAAGTCTCCTCTTCAATTTTTCCCTTGGAACTAGACAAACTTTCAACTTAAACACTCAAGCCATTAATTTTTCAGCCCGGCACTTGCTCAAAACTCATAGCAAGCACTTATAAACCCTAGCACTACAGAAGGACAAGGCTCTCTATTCAACCTTACCAGCCATTCAGTAAAACAGTTTACTGTACCTATCCAGGCAAGTCCAAAGGGCAGTTTCAGGCGTACTCTCCAGTCCATCTGGTGAATCTGGGCATTTTGAGGCAATATTACAACTGCCTCATGTACATAGACTACCCTCTCCTCCTACCACCAAACACTAATACATGCGAGAGCTGCAATTATACAGCCAAACTGGAGGCTAAGCTCTCTCAACCCAAGACTGGATCAGACAGTAAAGAGGAGAAGGGAAATACTGGCATCACACCACCAGTCTCAAATAGACCAAGTAAACCAACACTGGTAAAAAACACATGTAAATACACAAAAACATACACGGATGCTCTAAATAAAAATCTGCAAAAGCAACAGAGCCCTCCAAAGCAGACATCCAAGCAACCTCCATCCCCCAACACAAACCATGAAACACATACTTCACAAAACCAGTGTGCCATGCCATCACAGCCCTCAAGGAAAAATAACCAACCCAACATACTAGTAATAGGTGACTCTGTAGTCAGGCACACTGACGTCCCTCCACTCACTAGGCTGAATAATGAGAAAGTTACTGTTAGCTGCCTGTTGGGTGTCAGGATCCACCACATAACACAAGCACTCAGGTCACTCCAGAACAAGTACAAATATGAATCTGTCATTGTCCATGTTGGTGTGAATGACCTGAGCTGTACCTCCCTGGACTACATGAAAAGAGACATGGAAGAGCTCTCTGATCACATAGCCCAGGCCGGTATGACCCTGACCCTGAGTAGCATCCTGCCCTCACCAAGAATGATACCACGGTATAAAGAAAAAATGATCAATTTCAACAGTTGGCTAAGTTTCTGGTGTCATTTAAAGGGGATCCAGTGTCTGTCTGCCTGGGATGACATGCTCGACAAGCCACGCTGCTTCACTAGAGATGGCTTGCACCTGTCACCCTTAGGCTTTCGAATACGGGCCAAGGCTCTTGACACCCCCATAGTGCCTTTTTTAGTCAAGGCTTAAAAGACAAACCCACCACTGTAAATAGCACAAGTAACAAAAATCTGAGGGTAATACTACTACTCAATGCCAGAAGTCTAAACTTCAAAATGCATGCACTCAAGGCACTCCTCAGTATGGAGAAAATCGATATATGTGCAGTAACAGAAACCTGGTTTAAGGCTTCAGAGAGCACCGCAGGACTACCAGGCTACAACTCATAACATACATTTCGGCCACAGAACATGGACCGAAATACAAAAGGCGGGGGAGTATCCATATTCATCAAGGACACACACACCTCCAGGTTAGTGGCACAGCATGATGCTTCAGAGATTATCCACGTGCAACTAGCAATGGGCAAAACTGCAATTCAAATTGTACTTTGCTACATATCACCCACCATGTCCCAGGACCCCCATTCTGAATTTCTGGAAACACTGAGTAACATAAAGGTCCTACCAAACACCCTAATATTGGGTGATTTCAACTACCCAAACATTAACTGGGAGAACTACTCAAGTACTAACTCTGTTGCTCAACATTTCCTAGAATTTATAAACTCAAACACCCTGGAACAACTGGTCAACACTCCCACCAGAGGTAACAACATATTGGACCTGGTCATCACCAACTTGGGTGACCAGTGTTCCAAACCAGAGGTCAACCCCTCGCTGGTTAGATCTGACCATAAACAAATTACTTTGGATATCCACATTCCGCCCCCACCCCCGGACAAGGAAACCACCGTGAAAAACTTTTCAAAAGCAAACTTTACATTACTTAAGATGGAGGTGCAAAGTTTCAAAGCCCCCATGCTAAAGGCTAATGCTGTCCAAGCTGCAAAATCCTTTACTAATGCATTCTACGGGCACCTACAAGAATGCATGGATTGTGCTATCCCAAGCAAAACCAAGACTCACTCCTCTAAGAAAAGGAAACCAGTCTGGTGGACCCCTGCCATAAACAAGCTATACAATAGTAGGAGGAAACTAGTGCAGAAAAGACTAAAATCCCAAGAAGGGAAGACATCCCTGATCAGTATCAGCAAGAAACTATGATCCCTCATAAAATCGTCCAATGTGAGCTTTGAAAGAAAACTTGCCAAGGACTCCAAAGATAACCACAAGGCATTCTTTAGCTATGTCAAGAATCTAAGTTGCAATGCTCAGATCTGCCTGGAGTTAGTGCAGAATGACACAAAAATACACAGAACCAACTGATATTGCTAACATCCTGGCAGACAGGTTTAGTGAAAACTTCACCGCCCTCTCACACCCAAAAGGGCCCATAACCATACCAGAAGAATGTACAGCCCCAGAAATCACAGGCACTCAGGTTAAAATAGCCCTCTCCAAAGCCAAAAACACAGCATCAGTGGGACCAGGCAGTGTTCCAGGCTGCGTCCTACACGAGCTCAAAGATGAACTAACCCGTCACCTAAACACACTGTTCAAACTCAGTCTCTCCACAGGCTACGTACCCATAGAGTGGTGCACAGCAACAGTTATTCTGCTCCACAAAGGTGGAGCCACAACAGGCCCCAGGAACTACCTCCCTATAAGCCTGACTAGCTCAGTCTGCAAGGCTATGGAGTGCATCATCATGGAACTTATTAACAGACACATTGGGAAACTCCAAACACTGGACCTTACCAGTTCAGCTTTGTTAAGGGCAGATCATGCCTCCTAAACCTTGTGGACTTCTTTGAGACAGCTACCAAGGCTATAGATAAGGGAAAGGTGGTACACACAGCCTACCTAGACCTCGCAAAGGCCTTCGACACCATTCCCCATTCTGGTATTATAGACAAGCTCACCAGCCTGAACATAAACCCCTATGTCACAAGATGGGTTGCCAATTGGCTCATGGACTGAACCCACATGTTGAGAGTTGCGGGAGCTAAGTATGACTCTAAACTGGTTACAAGTGGCATTCCCCAGGGCTCAGTCCTAGGACCCCTCCTGTTCGGCATATACTTTTCAGAGGTACAGACAAGCACAGGAGGACTATGGCTGACCAAGTTCACAAACGACTGCAAACTAGGAGCTATAATTGACTCACCGGCTGACATAGACATCCTCCAAAGGGTCTCACTGAGATGGATATCTGGCGTTAAAATCATGGCCTCAAGCTGAATGCCAAAAAGTGCATAGTTATTCCCTTTGGAAATAACAAAGTATCTACAAACTACCACATAGGTGGTAGTCCCCTAAATATGGAAAACATAATAAGGGATCTGGGGACCCATGTAGATAGTAATCTCTCCTTTGATAATCACATTGCCAAAGTGATTAGAAAATCCTTCTATGTGGCCCACCTAATCACAAACGGGTTTGCATCCAGATCAAAAGAAGTCATTGTGCCCCTCTACTCATCACTCATCAGACCCATCATAGAGAACAATGCTCCATTTGGGATGTACATTACAAGACACCTGCAACAGCTGGAAAGACCACAGAAGTACCTCACCAAGAGGATCACTGGTCTCAAACAGATACCCTATGCAGCTCAACTGAAGAAACTCCAGCTGTACTCGGTTGCATACCGCCTGCTCAGAGGTGATCTCTGCCTGACGTGCAAGGCCATGTCCAACCCAGAATTGATGGACATGTTCGACCTAAAGAAAACCTTATCCCCTTGAGCCACATGCTCTAGGGATCTAAACCTCACCACAACAATAAATAGGACATGCTGGAGGGATAGATTCCTATCCCAGAGACTTCCCATGTTTTGAAACAAGATTCCAATCTACATTAGGCAGCGCTCCTTGCTAGCACTCTTCAAGAGAATCCTTGATGAGTGGATGGGAAACAGAAAGTTTACCCCGGGATCACTTCAGTGGCTCTGCTGGACAGAGGCACAGGGAACTAATCTAAGGGGGCAGCGAAAGCCAACACATTCTGGCTAGGCTTATAAATGCCTTCAGGCAGCTAGCCTAGTACCTACCTACGAACTTATAACTTGTATACAGTTACTGAAACAATTAAATGTCCATTTTGATATTCATAAAAGAAGCTGATTAGAGGACTTATATTGTCAGTGATACTTTGAGTGCAGAAATGAAATATGACATAGCAGCATTTCCCCCCCAACACAGACACACACACACACACACACACACACACACACACACACACACACACACACACACACACACACACACACACACAAAGTTCAGAGCTCTGTATTACAGGAATCACTGGAACAAAATGTTGGTTTCTTTCTAAACAACATCATTGCCATTGCCTATATTTGTGTGCAGGTATGTATGCGTTTGAAATTTGATTGGGCAGGTATATGAACACTGACACAAGTGTGTGTCCTTTTCTCTGTTTACTTTGGAAAAGTGTTTCTGGGCATCTCTAATACATGCCACCACTAAATGTTCCCTAACATTATTGCTGCTATGGACAGTTTTATATGTGCCATTTTCAACAGATATTTGTGATGGGGTAACACTAGGCTCAGTCATGGAGATCAGCTGATCTAGAAAAATGATAGTGTATTCGAAATATTCCTGTAATTAGTTCTGTGATACAAATGGACAATGTATTAGTTAACAAATCATACTGGAACAATTTTACACTACATAAATAGACTCCTTGTAAGAAATGCATTTAATTATCTCATTAATGTCACTAGCAGATTGAATTTCTTTAATATGCATGGGAATGTAGGAGACTGCTTTGTAACATTATCCACAGCTATGATTTTAAAAAGCAGTCATAAATACAAGCATGTACATTTGCTTAGGTCCAGTTAATTTCCTGAGTACATTATGAGGAACACTGACTCAGATAACAGCTTTTATATCATCAAGAGTGTTGATTAATTCCAGCTAGCCACACAGCTCTAAGCAGCAAATTCTGCTTCTGTGAGGTGTTATGCTAGGGAAAAACATTTACAAATAGCATGAAAAGAATACTGCTCCAAAAAGATATCCATTACTGTTTCTCTTCCTTAGAATTAAACAGCTCTACAAATATGTTTTTATACAGAATGTCTATGCTCATATGATAGGAGTACATGAGCTCTGACTGTGTGTCACCAGTTATAATAGATTTTAAATTCATTCTTGACTCCTTCTTATATCCTTCCATTATATTTTGGAGCAATCCCAGTGTGAACACTTAGCTGTCACATGTTGGAGAAAGTAAAACCTGTGGGTCTTGGAGCAAGATCTCTTTTCAAGATTTTCAAGGACATGAAGACGGTCCTTTTGAGATAAATTGCTTTCTGTTTAATCTGTGAAGATATCATTTTCCATTTCATCACGTAGAAAAGCTTGTTAAAGCCATGGCAGTTTACAAACCAAAAAATCCCTTAATAGCAGCCAGCTAGGGTCTCATGCCAGTTCTGTTTACTCAGTGAAAACTGACAACTTTTAGAACAAAAGCATTAGATTCATCTTTAAAAAATCTCAAAATATTTTTTTAAATGGCACTGCACAATCTCAGCCATGTTTGTCTATCAAATGTTCAAAAATCCTGAGTCAGAGAAGTTTCTTTCATGTTTCAAAAAGATAGTTTATTCCCATGAATCAGCTGGTGACTGCTGAAAATGATACCACTTGTCATAAACGTACTGAGTTAGTGTAAAGATTACAAAAGTAGAAGAATTTCTTTCCATATTGGGATATCTTAGACTACTGGAATGATCAATTTAAATATAGTTCACTAACTTTTGATGTTAGGCCATGTTAACAGGCACCATAGCTATCTGGCAGGATAACTGAATTCTTAAAATGACTGTAACTGTCTCATCTGCTTTGACCACAGGACTGAGTACTGGTAACATGATGACCATAATTACACATCTTGGTTACAGGGAAAACTGTTCAAGATGATCAAGCCTTAGAATATCCTGCTGTGAGTAGCAAGCAGCAAAGATTGTACAAGAATTAAAATGCATATAACTTAGTCTTTGCCACAGGAATTATGTCAAAATTTGTCAGTGTAATAAATAACTTTCAAGTTACTGATCCATTCAAGACTTCTTAATTTCTTATACTAGACTGGTGATGAGAAGTATGTAGAAATGAGTGGCTGACTGCTTCAACAGCTGCTGTGCTGAGGATGTGTCACCATCTTGTTTCTTCCTTGCATATACATATATATATATATATATATATATATATATATATATATATATATATATATATCTATATATATATATCTATATGGGTCCCCTTCAGTCGATCGAATGTTTACAAGTTCGAACCACATATGGCCGAGACCATATGTTCGAACTTGTAAAAGTTCGATCGAACTGAATGGAAATCTTCGTACAGAGCAGAAAGGGAAGATTTCCCATTTCTGCAAAGTAATGCAATCTCGAAGTTGGTATATTTAAGTAAGGGGGTGTGGAGGGTGACGTTTGGTTTTGTGTTTTTTTGTTTTATGTGTTTTTATTCCAGTGTTCGAACGTTTACGAGTTCAAATATATAGTCTTGGCTATATGTGGTTCGAACTTGTAAAAGTTAGATCTACTGAAGTAGATCCATATCTATATATATATATATATATATATATATATATATATATATATGTATATATATATATATATATATATATATATATATATATATATATATATATATATATATATATATATATTTGGGTCTACTTCATCTGATTGAATGTTCATATGGTCGACAAAATATTCAGAGAGACCAAAACACCTAAAGCTCAAAACACCGAAAACTCATTTGGTCGAAACTCATAACATCGACACATGACATTCAAAGCATTATCCCCTTTCCCCACTGTAGCGCGACCCTGGAGTTAGAATAAATATTTAGGGAGGGTGTGGGGGGCATAGCCCCCCACATTATTTAAATATTGTCATCTCTTTTATAACTATCCACATGTATCTGTGAAATTTGCTATGTATGTGGGGGGCTACACCCCCACACCTCCATTGTAGGGGGCTGTGCCCCCCACCTCCCCATCTATTTATTCTAACTCCAGGGTCGCTCTACAGGGGAGAAAAGGCATAATGCTTTGAATGTCATGTGTCAATGTTATGAGTTTCGACCAAATGAGTTTTCGGTGTTTTGAGCTTTAGCTGTTTTGGTCTCTCTGAAAATGTTGTAGATCATATGAACTTTCGATCATATGAAGTATATCCATATATTTAGAGAGAGATATAACAGATTACACACACACACACATATATATATATATATATATATATATATATATATATATATATATATTTATTTATATAAATTCATTATACATTTTAGGGTGTCATAAAAAAATCAAGGGCAATTGCTGTTTGTAAATAGGATGTAGAAGGCATGAATGCATAAAGAACTATATGAAAAAAATACTGTTTCTCAATCCCACAAACTGACATTCATGGACTTTCCAATCCTGCTGGCAGTGGTCAAACAAAAAATTATGATTGCACTCAAAATGTTTTCATTCACTTCTCACCAAGAATAAAACAGTCTGCAAACCCTGCCTCAGTGCACATCCTAGAAAAGCATAATACAAAGGTCAGAAAGTCATTCACTGAAAAGAAAACAGTTAAATAAGTTAGTTTATAAATGTTTACATCAAATTCAACTTACTTTCACAGTTAAATTAGTTTATAGATGTCTGCATCAGATTCTTCTTACTTTTCTGAGAAGCCTTCAGATCCATCCATCCTCAACCCCTTTTCCCATTTTTACACATGGGGTCGGGTGTCACTTCATAGTGACAATAATCTCAAGCCAAGGTTTACACTGACGGGTGGCTAGCCCTGCCACAGTAATTTATTTGCACCACTAATGCATGCACACACTCTCACCAACGGCCAATTTCAGATAACCTCTACAAATGTAACAGTTGACATTTGTCCAAAGATTAAACTGGAATTTTAGGCAACTTGGATACATCTTTTCCTTGCAGAGGCATATGACCTAAATTTTTTCTTATTAAACATAATTCGCATTTATCTGAAATGTATATATATATATATATATATATATATATATATATATATATATATATATATATATTTATTTTATAATGTCATATCTGTATTAACTTTTACCTGCTGCAAACCTCCTTGTGGAATTTGTTCCATATTTCTCATGTCTTAAGGATTCTTAGCTTTCATTGTTTTAATGTCATTGTCTCTGCTTTAATGACTGCTGAGCAAATCTTCAAGACATATAGGCAGAAACCGTATGTTCCCCAATGTTGAGTGCTTTAAAAATGGCAGAAAAACCTCAACAAACTGTTCCCCTTCTCTGCATCAGACCCATGAAGAAGCTATATTCCTACAAGATCAACAGGGATATCACTAAAATAAGTGATTGTTTTAACCTGAAGACATTAACGTCTCTCACATCAGCACTTATCATTTCTGGGAAGCACCCTCCCATGTAGACTATTACACAGTATGTGGGGAGCTGATGACAGTGTATACAACTTCTAAAACAGCTATTACATTTTTCTGCTTTAACTGCATCTGTATGATAACCTGCACACTGCATAATGCATATCTTCTTTTAACTGTATGTATCATTTCATTTAAAACAGTAATATAATGCTGTATGCTGATTCTGTCAACTCTATTTACTTTGTTGTTTGTGGTGGCTTACTAATTCTGTACTGAATATCTTTAAAGCAAGAACAAGAGTCAAAATATGAAAGGAAAGAAAATAAATAATTGTTACAGAGAATGGTAAAAATTAGATAAAATAATCACTTCAAATTAAATTCTGCGATTTTTTTAAAATTGCATTTAATTTCCACATAAGTCTTTATAGTTGCACATCTAATATATGTTTTTACTAGCCAAAGCATGTCATTTGCTTTTCTTGACATTTATAACAATGCATTAGAGTACTTTAGCTGTACTCTAAAAATATGTAACTCCAACTCCTCAACAAAAGCCCCCCCCCAAAAAAAAACACATTGTAAAAAAGCAAAATATTATCTCACTCATTTACTACAAACTTTAAAGTGCCTTTGTCAGCATAACAATTTGACCTCATCAGAATAAAATACAGTAAAATCATGCATCCTTATATAACCAATATCAAATCATATGTATATATATATATATATATATATATATATATATATATATATATATATATATATATATATATATATATATATATATATATATATATATATGGGTCTACTTCTGATTGTCAAAAACTCAGTTTATCAAAAATCAGAAGACTGAACCCATTTAAGGGAAAGTGCACTTTCACAAAAGCCGGTTCTCCGAAGTGCATTACAGTGGGGATAAAGAAATATATCCTTTTCCCCACTATAGTGCGATTTTGGAGTTAGTATATTTAAGTAGGGGGTGTGTGGGGATGCAGGTTGGCTTGCATGGGGCTGCAAAATATTGTTTAAAGCAGGTTTTTTTTACAGTTCGGAAAACTGGCTTTTACGAAAGTGCACTTTTGATGTTGTGCACTTTCATTTTAATGGGTTTCAATGTTGCTTGTTCGATATTGTGAGATTTCGATCAAGCAAAATAGACTGTATATATATATATATATATATATATATATATATATATATATATATATATATATATATATATATGTATGTATGTATAGATATAGATATATATATATATATATATATATATATATATATATATATATATATATATATATCCTGTATATAGTGGATATAAAAAGTGTACACACCCCTGTTAAAATGCCAGGTTTTTGTGATATAAAAAATGAGACTACAATAAATCATTTCAAAACTTTTCCCACCTTTAATGTGACCTACAACCTGTACAATTCAACTGAAAGACAAACAAATATGTTAGGGGCAAAAGTTTAAAAAATAAAAGACATACAATAAGCTGGTTGCTTAAGTGTGCACCCCCTATAGCTAGATTTGCTTCAGGCTCGTCCTGTAGGATACATCACTACACGTCTCTTAACAACCTCAACTGGTTAGAATTCCCACTATTACGTCAAACAAATCAACTCACACTAGCACACAAAATATTATATCACTCAGACAAAATCCCAGCTCTTCAACATCTAATTCATCCTTTCATCACAACTAGAACCTTGAGATCTAGCACCCTAAATCACCTAAAGGTCACCAAATTTAACACTGAGGCAGGTAAATCTGTCTACAGCCACTCTAGCTCTAAACGCTGGAACTCCTTTCCTATCTGCTTAACTACCGATAATTCCACTTCTCAATTTAAGAAATTCCTCAAAACTCACTTTATGAATAACAGGCTATGCTCCTGCTTCACCCCTGGATAATACTCCAGACTATTGCAAATCTACCAGTCCCTCAATAAAAAATGCCATTTTCTAAGCCTAGCAACAGTCCTATTATGACTACAACAAATTAAATGTCTTCTTTTCAGCTATGTTAGTAACTCAAAATGCTTTTTCAACTTGTCTGCTAGCTACAGAAATTTAATTCTTTGTATAGCTTGTTCATATCTGAAAGTGTTACATAATGTTTTACCTAGTACTGTCATATTTACTCTGTGTGTTTACAATATGGTCCCCCGGATTCTGCAAGCCTTGCACGGCATGCAGGATTAGTGCAGGAGCTCCAGCAGACAACATGTCTGCCATGTGATCCAGGAATAACCTATAGGGGTGTGCACAAGTGCTCCTGCACTAGTCCTGCATGGACTCAGCCCCTGTATGCAAATTACAACATGTGGAAGAGGCTGATAGTGGTGAGGATGTGAACGCTATCAACCAACCCACAGTGAGGAGACGGAGAAGAGTGTACAGACCCAGGGTTACCTACCAGGGGCTACATAAGCTGGAGATAATGGAGTGCTATAAGGTGGACAGGGACCGCTTACAGCAAATTGTTAAATTGTGCTGCACGCCTGACACACAGAACTAACAGAGGGGAACCCATCCCAGTGGATACCAAGGTATATGTAGGCCTAAGAATGCTAGCTACAGGTAAATTTCAAAGGCCAACTGGGGATACGATGGGTCTCTTAGAGGCATCAGCATCCAGGGTACTCCACCAGTTCCTGGATGCCATGTCAGCACATGCCGGTGAGCATGTATATTTCCCCAACACTTGTGAGGCATTGGTCTGCATAATATGCAACTGTTCCACCAAATAGCAGAATACTCTGAGGTAGTGGGTGCTATAGACTGTATGCATATATGCATCAAATCACCACCCGGTGAGCAGGGTAGGGTCTACATCAACCACAAGGGCTTCCCCTTCATCAACTGCCAGGTCATGTGCGATGCCCAGGACATAATAATGAATGTGTGTGCTGGCTGCTCTGGAAGCTATCATGATTACCACACCTGGCATCTGATGCAGCTGTACCAGAGATTTGCCAATGGGGCCATCCCTTACGGTCACCTAGTGGCGGATGCTGGTTATGCACTGGAGCCGTGGCTGATGACACCCATCAGAAATGCACACACACCCGAACAAGAACTCCATAATGAGGCACACGCACAGACCAAAATTATAATAGAGCATGTGTCTGGGATGCTCAAGTCACAGTTCCAGTGCCTGGACACATCCGGTGGAGTCTTGCAGTACTCACCAGCTACATGTACCCAAATTGTCATTGTATGTGCCATGCTACACAATATGATCCTGCAGAAACAGCTACAGCAGGAACATCATGGAGCAGGGCCACACAGCCCCCCACCATTGCCAAGGCCTGGACAGGCACAGAGTGACTCAGAGGAGGAACAACCTGAGCTTTCCCTAGTAGACAGAAGGAGGTGTGCCCAGTATGCCCTGGCCTTGGCAGAGAGGCAACACATAGCACATACACTGACACATGAGGGACCCAGGGAATGACACCTCTCTCTGACTTGCACATACAGTAAAAGGAATGCCAAACATGACACTACCTGTGCTCAACCATGTGTAGGGAATATACTATGTACATCCAACATAAGCAGCCCTGCAGCACCACCCTCAATACTGGGACACCCACAAGGTAAGTCACTCAATCTACCAATTGCCGAATGGAATAGAATGTGTTGTCACTTGTATCTATGGTATGGATGTGAGCATGCAAGGGAGTCAGGTGGCTGAATGGTATTCCAGCAGATAGTAGACACCTATAGTGGCACCACGAGATCTGCAACAAATACTGGTGTCACCATAGTAGCCAGTACTACACAGGGCAACAAAACCCACTTCAGGAAATGTGCTGGGCCACATGTGTGCCCATATGACTCACACATGCCAGTCAGGGAGGTTCACATACCCAACAACAGTCTCAGCCAGCAGGACAGGTGTAGACAAACACAAACAAAGGCTGTACTATAGCCTCTGAATGATGCCTATGAGTAACCTCCCCACCAGGCCTACACAGACAGACTACAGCAGGTCAGACAGTGGGATGTTAGTTCTGAAGGGTAGGAAGTCATTCCCTGGGTCTCTCATGTGTCAGTGTTTGCTGTAGCATAGACTAGATCCAGGCCTGCTGAATTTAGCTTTGTTTGTATGCTTGTTGTTTGTTTATTTCCCTGAAATGCTAATTCCACCTAAAACACGGCCTTTTAGCACTTCTGTGGATCCCTAATGATATCTGCATTGCTTACTGTACTTATTTCCTTGTTTCACTTGAAAGAAAGTTACTGTTTGTCATTTTTGCATTTAAGTTACCTGTAACACATTGCATTTAAGTTACCTGGCACTTGCTCACTAAAGCAATTATATAAGTCAGCTCTAAAAAATTAAAAGCACTACACCCTCACAAACTCCCCTTGAGTACCGTGTTCCCCATTGGCCCTTTTTTTCATTTATAAAGGAATTCCCAATACTATTCTAGCATGTCCAAAGGTCAGTTGTTAATCTCCTCTCCGGTCAAGCTGGTGAATCTGGGAATCTTGAGGCAATGTTACAACTGCCTCATGTACACAGACAACCCTCTCCTCCTCCCAACAAATTCCAACACATGTGAGAGATGCAACCATATAGCCAAACTGGAGGCTAAGCTCTCTCAACTCAGTACTAGCATAACCAGTCAGGAGGAGAAGGAAACCACACTCACTACAATTACAGTCTCACATAGACCTACCATGACAACAAACCAAACACATAAACACACAAAAACATACTCGGAGGCTCTAAATAAAAATCTGCCTAAGCAGCAGAGACCTCCAAAGCAGACACCCAAGCAACCGCTACCCCAAAACAAAACACGTGCAACACATAGCTCACAAAGCCAGTGTGCCGAACAGTCACAGCCCTTAAGGCTAAACAACACACCTGATACACTTGTAATAGGTGACACTATCGTCAGGCACACTGACGTCCCGCTCACCAGGCTGAACAAGGAGAAGATCACGGTGAGCTGCCTGTTGGGCGCTAGGATCTGCCACATAACACAAGCACTCAGGTCACTCCAAGGCAAGTACAAATATGACTCAGTCATTGTCCATGCTGGTGTGAATGACCTGAGACGTACCTCCCTGGACTACATGAAAAGAGACATAGAGGAGCTCTCTGAGCATGCAGCTCAGGCCGGTATGACCCTGACTTTGAGTAGCATCTTACCCTCACCAAGAATGATGCCACAATATGAAGACAAGATGATCAATTTCAACAACTGGCTTAAGTATTGGTGTCATTCAAAGGGGATCCAATGCCTGTCAGCCTGGGATGACATGCTCGACAAGCCACAATGCTTCGCTAGGGACGGCTTGCACCTGTCACCCCTGGGCTTTCGGATATTGGCAAAGGCTCTTGCTACTCCCATAGTGCCTTTTTTAGGCAAGGCTCAAAAGACAAACCCACCTCCATAGGTATCACAAGGGATAAGAAACTAAGAGTAATGCTACTCAACGCCAGAAGTCTAAACCTCAAGATGCACACTCAAAACTCTCCTTAGCATGGAGAACATTGATATCTGTGCAGTAACAGAAACCTGGTTCAAGGCTGCCGAGAGCACCCCAGCACTACCAGGTTATACCTCATACCATGCTTTTCAGCCCCAAAACTTGGACCGAACCACAAAAGGACGGGGAGTATCAATATTCGGCAAAGATACCCACACCTCCAGGTTGGTGGCACAGCACGAAGCATCAGAGACTATCCATGTGCAACTAACAGTGGGTAAAACTGCCTTCCAGTTTATAGCCTGCTACAGACCACCCTCCCAAACACAGGAACCCCACTCGGCCTTCCTGAGAATACTGGAAAATATGAAGGTCTCTCCAAACACCATTATATTGGGTGACTTCAACTACCCAAACATAGACTGGGAGCATTACTCTAGCTCCAACACCCTAGCCCAAAGGTTCCTAGAATTTATAAACTCAAATGCTATGGAACAACTTGTTACCACTCCCACAAGAGGGGAAAACATACTGGACCTGATCATCACCAACATGGGGACACTATGCTCCAGACCAGAAGTGTATCCCTCACTGGTAAGATCAGACCATAAACTAATCTCACTGGATATTCACATCCCGACCCCATCCCTGCCCAGAAAACGACAGTGAAAAACTTCTCTAAAGCAAATTTCACACGCCTCAAAACTGAGGCGGAATCCTTCAAAGCCCCACAGGCCTGTGGAAAATACGCCCAGACTGCAGAATCCTTTATAAACGCATTCTATGAACACCTTCAGGAATGCATGGATCATGCAATCCCAAATAAAACCAAGACCCAATCCTCCAAAGGCAGACGTCCTGTCTGGTGGACCCCAGCCATAAACAAACTATACAATAGAAGGAGGAAGCTACTACATGATAGAGCAAAATCCCAAAAAGTGAAGGCATCTCTGATCAGTATTAGCAAAAAACTACGGGCACTCATAAAATCGTCTAAGGCCAGCTTCGAGAGAAAAAGTGCACAGGACACTAAGGATAATCACAAGGCTTTCTTTAGTTATGTTAGGAACCTGGGAACCTGGGTGGGAATTCCCAGATATGCTCAGAATTAGTCCAAAATGACAAAAAATACACCGAGCCCCCAGACATTGCCAACATCCTAGCTGACAGGTTCAGTGGAAACTCCCCCCCCCCCACCAAAAGGGCAAATATCTATCCCAACAGAGTGCTGCCCCCTGACATCTCAGATGCTTAGGTAAGAGCCGCCCTCTCCAAAGCAAAAAACACAGCATCAATGGGACCAGATGGTGTCCTGGGCTGCGACCTACATGAACTCCAAAAAGAGCTAAACCCAAACATAAAACTACTGTTCAATCTTAGCCTTACTACAGGATATGTACCCAAAGAGTGGCATACAGCAACAGTGGTCCCTCTCCACAAAGGTGGTGCCTCAACGGATCCTGGAAACTATTGCCCCATAAGCCTGACTAGCTTGGTCTGCAAAGCTATGGAAAGGATCATCATGGACCTCATAAATAAAGATACTGGGGACCTACAGACACTGGATCCTACCCAGTTTGACTTTGTTAAGGGCAGATCCTGCCTCTTAAACCTGGTTGATTTCTTTGAAACAGTCACCAAGGCCATTGGCGAGGGGAAGGTGGTCCACACAGCCTACCTGGACCTCGCAAAAACCTTCGATACAATACCCCACTCGGGCATTATAGATAAGCTCACCAGCTTAAATATAAACCCCTATGTCACTAGATGGGTTGCAAACTGGCTCAAGGACAGAACCCACATGGTTAGAATTGCTGGAGTCATGTCAGACTCCAAACCAGTTACAAGTGGCATCCCACAAGGTTCAGTCCTGGGACCTCTCTTCTTCGGTATATATTTCTCGGCAGTACAGGCCAACACGGAAGGACTTTGGCTGACCAAGTTCGCAGATGACTGCAAACTGGGTGCCATAATCAACTCTCCAGCTGACACAAGCATCCTCCAAAAGGGCCTCATAGAAACAGACAACTGGTGCCAGAGCCATGGCCTCAAGCTGAACGCCAAAAAGTGTATAGTCATCCCCTTTGGCAAAAACAAAGTGCCCACAAATTACCACATAGGTGGTAATCCATTAAGTACAGAAGAAGTCATTAGGGTCCTGGAGACCCAAGTTGATAGCAATCTCTCATTTGACAACCACATGGCCAAAGTGGTTAGAAAAACATTTTATATAGCCCACCTAATCATGAAGGGATTCACATCTAGATCAGGGGAGGTCATCGTGCCTCTTTACTCATCCCTCATCAGGCCCATAATTGAGTACAATGCCCCTTTTGGGATGTACCTTACCAGACACCTGCAGCAACTGGAAAGACCCCAAAAGTACCTCACCAAGAGGATCAAAGGGCTCAAACAGATGCCATATGCTGCCCGGTTAAAGAAACTCCAGCTCTACTCAGTGGCATACCGCCTGCTCAGAGGTGATCTGTGCCTGACGTATAAGGCCATGTCCAACCCGGAATTAATGGACATGCTGCACCTCAGAAAATCCAAATCCCATCGAGCTGCGCGCTCGAGAGACTTGAACCTCAGCACTGAAATAAATAGGACATGCTGGAGGGACAGATTCATAACCCAGAGGCTCCCTTCACTCTGGAATAGAATCCCAGTCCAGGTTAGGCAGAGTCCCACATTGACTCTCTTCAAGAGGAATCTTGATGAGTGGATGGGAGATCGTAGGTTTACACCGGCTATCACTTCTGTGTCACTGTTAGACAGAGGCACAGTATACTAACCTCAAAAAAAGGCATAGCAAAATTAATTTAAAATGGGTGGCGAAAGCCAAACACACTCTGGCTAGGCTTATAAATGCCCTAGGGCAGATAGCCTAGTATGAACCTATGAACCTATAACCTATAATATGTAGGTCAATCAAATCTAAGACCTGTATACACTGATATGCCTCTAGTCAGCATGATAGATTAGAATACAGAATGAAATGGAGTACCTGACATACCAGTACAGTCATAGCAAATGTGTACAAGTGTTAGGTGTGCCCCCCCCCCCCAGTCCTGTGTAGAAATGTAGTAACAGTCAGGTGTGCATCCCCAAAGCTGTGTAGAAATGTAGAAACAGTCAGGTGTGCGCCGCCAATCCTGTGAAGAAATGCAGAAATAATCAGATGTGCCCCCCCCCCAATCCTGTGTAGAAATGTAGAAACAGTCAGGTGTGTCCCCCCATAATCCTATGTAGAAATGTAGTAACAGTCAGGTGCCCCATCCACTGCTATGTAGACATGTAGAAACATTCAGGTGTGCCCCTTTCCCCAATACAGCCTAGAAAGGTAGTAACAGTCAGGAGTGCTACCTCCCAACCACTGTGTAGAAATGTAGAAACAGACAGCTGTGGCCCCTCCTCCAATCCTGCATAGAAATATAGTAACAGTCAAGTGTGCCTCCCTCCCGCAATCCTGTGTAGGAATGTAAAAACAGTCAGGTGTGTTCTTCCCAACCGTATTTAGAAATGTAGTAACAGTCAGGTGTGCCTTTCCCAAACCTATTTAGAAATGTAGTAATGGTCTGGTGTGCCCCTCTAATCCGATGTACACATGTCGTAACAGTCAGGTGTGCCCCCCCCCACAACCCTATGTAGAAATGTAGTAACATGTATGTGTAGGTACAATACCAGTGGAGTACAGATGCAAAGAGGTGGCCAAGATAGCAAGACAGGTTGTAGCATCTGCACAATATGCAGGTATGTGTGTGTGTTAGGTTGGTGTATGTTTTATATTGTGTGAGATTGGTCAGTATATATGCATGTTGAGGTAAGACCTGGTGGCCATTGCCCACTACTGCTGATGACAGGGACAAGTCCTCACAACTGCAGTGCAAAAAACAATACCCACCAGTATAACACACACTAGCAGTAAGCCATTGTAAATGTATGGTGGTAATATGTGTCACCATCTGAAAGACTGACATGGCATGGCTGTTGGTCTAGATATACAAGCAGTACACAGGGGGAAGTACCCCAGACATACAGTATATATTGTGTCACTGTGAAATGGAGACACCCTTGGAATTGTACATATAGATATGCATCACATTATCTGGTCCTGTAGTAGAGGATACCGGTGTTGTCTGCCCGAACACGTGCAGATCACAAAGGAGGTAGGACTGATGTATTTGGGAAACAGCTGATGTACCTGCACATGCCAGCATAACTGGAATGCCCAACGCATATCTGTGTGTCAGATGCAAGTAGTGTCCGTAGCACACATGCACCCAACTCACACAAACACCACCCGCAGGTACCTTTCTGGTCATATCCCTGCTGTGGAGAATGGGTACAATATGACCCCACCTGTATATGGCAATAGCAAATAAATGCAGCATGCAGTGCAGGCGTCCCATGCAGATGTGTCGCTAGCCATAGGTAGCACCCTGCCAGCATCCACACTGCCTGAACAACACCGATAGAAGGTATTGGCATGAACACCTAGCACACCTACCCTGTCACCCCAGGGGAATATACTGTATGGCGGTCTGAGACTGTAGGACTGACAGAACGCAATGGCCTGCCACATCTGGCCTGCATCAACACCTAATGGCCCACAGGCCTCTGCCAAAGGCATGTATTTCACATGTACTGCCAATGCATGTTATGTCATGGACACCTAAATAACAACATAACACACTCCACATACACCATATGCAAGGCCATGTGGGCAAACAACAGTAACATGTCCACCATGTCCTACTGCATGAACTGTGGACCAACACCAACACACAGCTGTGATGGGATGATAACCTTAGGGAAAGTATCAGAGAATGTATTCATAATGTATGGAAGAGGATAGAATAATCGGGGGGGTGGGAGCATGGGCAGCATGAAATGTGCAAGGTCCGACACAAAGCTGTGTGAACACACTATCCCTGGCTGCAAACACATAAATGGGTGGCTACATATGTGCTGATACACCACAATAGGGGTAATGTCCTGACTCATAGCCTCTGATTCTGGGCAACCTGTATGAATCTGTACAGCTGTGAGGTATTGCCACACCAATATAAGGCCATACTGTTATGTTTATGGATGTACAAGTATGGGATCCTCTGCGAGCACTGTACCAATGTGCTGAACTGGATACACAGACCCAGCAGCAAGTGTCTGCAGCTCCCCCTCCAGAATGGCATAACTTACCATGAATATGTAGGCATCTTGCCACAATACCACACAGAGCTGCAGTCACCCTTGTCCCATAAGACATCACTGTGAGCAGGAATTTCCACCTGACAGTACATGAGGACAGAAAACATCACAGTGTATAACAGTACACATGTCTGAATATCTCTGCTAATAGCAGTACCATGTAGCTAAAGCAGCACAGACACAGTCACCTACAGTGCACACTATCCCCTGCACACTTTGTCCCCCATATTGCCAAATGATGGACGGATACCCTGCAGAAACAGTTTGCTCCCTGTAGTTGTACAACACAAAGGTCTGCACTGGAGTGCAAACTACCTGGATTTGATCCACACATTCAATACAAAAGGGCATACTATGCATGCTCACACACTTAGAGAAATGAAGGCAATGTCAGACAACAACATACTGAAAGGTCAAACTGGGCATGCTCACACACAAACAAAATGAAGCCCATGTCTGCAAACAACAGTGGACTATACATATCTGGCAGTTGCAGATGGTGCAGACACTACTCAGTATGCACCAGTCATGCTTTGCACACACAGTGGATAGGAATACAGACATATATCCAAGGACAACACACTATAATAACCAAATGGAGATGTACATAGATGTGTGGAAGAGAGTGACTGTGACAAGGAGCCATCGATTACGAGGCCTGTTCCACCCAGCACACAGCCAAATGGCTATAACCACATGAGGTCTAAATGTCACTCACTGTAGACATTAGCCACCGGTATCTGTCAGCATTACAGACTATGTGGTGCAAGTGCTAGCTGTGCAACATGACTGTACAAGGAAGTAGTCATCTAGCAACTGTATATACGTACCTGTGGAATATAACCCTGTGTATGCCTGCATGTGGTGTGTCAACCTCTAAATGAATGGGTTATGGCTCATGCACACACACTGCCCTCCCCATAGCCCTAATATAACAAGCCTGCTGGGGTCATCCACTTTGAAATACACCTTTGAGAAAGTTGCAGCCCAGTAATTTCCGTGGTGCATCCTATGACTGCGTACTGCTGTAGTGTGACAAACTAGTTAGGTAGGAGTTCTAATCCCAGACATGTGTGTCTGTGTAGAACGCAATGCTTTTTAGGCTAGTCACACCCACTAAAATTGAAGTGCCCTACTTTGGCAAGGCTGCTGGTGTCATTCTCTGTGAAATACACCTTTTTGGAAAGCTGTAGCACAGTAATCTCTGTGACACATCCCATAAATGTGTACTGCTGTAGTGTGATAAACTAGTTAGGCAGGAGTTCTAATCCCAGACATGGCAACTGTGTGTATCTCTGTCTGTATAGAGAGCAATGCTTTTTAGGCTACTCACACTCACTATAAATCAAATGCCCTACATTGGCAAGCCTTCCGATTTCATTCACTGTAAAATACACCATTGGTTAAGAGTGCTCCAGTAATCCCCATGGTGTGTTCTATAAAAGAGTAATGCTGTAGGGTGATATAGAAATCTGGTAGGTGTTCTATTCCCACACATAGCAGGCATAGATGTTTGTGTGTGTGTTTCTATGTCTGTGTAGGAAGCAATGCCTTTTTAGGCTAGTCACACTCACTACAATTCAAATGCCCTACTTTGGCAATCCTTCTGATGTCATTCACTGTGAAATACACTTTTCAAAAAGCTGTAGCCCAGTAATCTCCATGGCGCATCCCATAACTGCGTACTGCTGTAGTGTGATAAACTAGTTAGGTAGGAGTTTTATTCCAAGACATTGGAACTGTTTGTGTGTGTGTGTGTGTGTGTGTGTGTGTGTGTGTGTGTGTGTGTGTGTGTGTGTGTGTGTGTGTGTATCTCTGTCTGTGTAGAGAGCAATGCATTTTAGGCTACTCACGCTCACTAAAAATCAAATGTCCCACATTAGTAAGCCTGCTGATGTCATTCACTGTGAAATACACTATTGGGGAAGTACTCCAGTAATCCCCATGGTGCATCCTATAACAGAGTAATGCTGTAGTGTGATATAGAAGTCTGGTAGGGATTATATTCCCGCACATGGCAGGTGTGGATGTTTGTGTGCGTGTTTCTATGTCTGTGTAGGAAGCAATGCTGTTTAGGCTAATCACACTCACTAAAATGCATATGCCCTACTTTGGCAATCCTGCTGATGTCATTCACTGTTAAGTACACCTTAGGGGAAGGAGTACTCCAGTAATCCCCATGGTGCATCCTATAACAGCATAATGCTGTAGTGTGATGTAGAACTTTGGTAGGGGTTCTATTCCCACACACGGCAGGTGTGGATGTTTGTGTGTGTGTTTCTACATCTGTGTAAGGAGCAATGCTTTATAGGCTAGTCACACTCACAACAATTCAGATGTCCTACTTTGGCAATCCTGCTGATGTCATTCACTGTGAAATACACCTTTGGGGAAGGAGTACTTCAGTAATACCTGTGGCGTGTCCTATAACAGCATGATGCTGTAGTATGATATAGAATTCTGGTAGGGGTTCTATTCCCACACATGGCAGGTGTGGGTGTTTGTGTGTGTGTGTTTCTATGTCTGTGTAGGGAGCAATGCTTTTTAGGCTAGTTACACTCACTACAATTCAAATGCCCTACTTTGTCAATCCTGCTGATGTCATTCACTGTGAATTACACCTTTAGGGAAAGAGTACTCCAATAATCCCCGTGGCACATCCTATAGCAGTGTAATGCTGTAGTGTGGTATAGAACTCTGGTAGGGGGTTTATTCAAATATGGCAGGTGTGTATGTTTGTGTGTGTGTTTCTTTGTCTGTGTATGGAACAATGGTTTTTAGGCTAGTCACACTCACTACAATTTAAATGCCCTACTTTGGCAATCCTGCTGATGTCATTCACTTTGAAATACTCCTTTGGGGAAGAAGTACTTCAGTAATGTCCGTGTCACTTCCTATAACTGCGTAGTGCTGTAGTGTAATAAACTAGTTAGGTACGAGTTCTAATCCCAGACATGGCAGGTGTGTGTTGGTGTTTGTCATTCATGTCCTGTGTGTAGGTGGCTGTGAGTGTGTAACAACTAGACTCATTGTGGAGTGTGTTTTGTAAATTTCTTCTAAGGTGGCCCTAGTATATGTCACAATGCCCAGGGATAACAGATGTGAAATAGCTGAGAGGCTGGGGTGCAAATCTATATCCCTACATGTGACATCAAGGCCAGATGAACAAAGTTAGCAACATTTGTATTACCCAGAGAACACTCTCAACCCATGTTTCATACACACACACACACACACACACACACACACACACACACACACACACACACACACACACACACACACAAACACGCACACTTGCCTAGGCAACATCTGGTATGTTGGTAGTACCCTGCATATTGTCCACTGATAGTAACCATGGTGTGATTGCAGTGGACTACAGAGGGCATGGCACCCTGTCCATCAGTCTAATAGGCACGTACATGCAGACAGTGCACCTTCCCAATGTTCACCACTGGACATCTGCAACACCTGTGGTGCCATCAAAGGTGACCCACAAAGGACTTACCATGCCTGAAACACATGACCTATATGGACAGATACCACTGACACCAAGGAATACCTGTATCATGCTATCAATGTATGTGCAGGGTCAACCTGCTGTCCATTAACAGTTCCCGCCACATGAGGCCAAGACTGACACACCTGATTATAACAATCTGTGTACACAACATGGGCCAGACACCCCTGGTACAGTTCCATATGTCACTGTACATGCATGTGGGACATGTGCACATCCAAGACACCATCCATGTCATGGACTAAGGAACACATACATGGCAAGCAATTCACAGCAATGGCCACGCACAATAGTTACCCAGGTGACTGGAAGGTGAATACAATACCCACCTGTGTGGGCAAATCCAGACACTGCACCCCTGAGCCACACTGCAGACCATTGTCATGTGGCCTGATGCCAAAGTATACCCATCACCTAGCCTTGTATAGCTGTCTGGCACAGTTGACCACTGCACACCTGTGAAGCAATGCACCCATGCATGTCAGCACTGGCACCCTGTGTCTGTGCATGTGGTGTATGATGCTTATGACCACATTCATGCTCATTGGCATACTGAAGCATGCTGTCTGATGTCAGATACCTCCACAGACCCCTTGCCCATATAACCTCTGTATAACCCCTGTGGTGCATGTGATACCTGCACAGTACTGTTTTTTGGCAATCTAACTAGTAATGAGTTGTATTCCTGACCCTGACAAGTGTGTCAATGTGTGTGGGTCCCTGTGAGAGTGTGGCTGTGTTGACACTGACACCTGTTTATAGGGACAGGCACGTGTACTACACCTACCATATAGCTAATATATCACTGTTGCAGATGTCACTCACCATCACATATATGTTTGGAGGGTGCCCCAGCATGTAACCTATGTGGCAGATCCAATAACCGCATAGACATGTGATAGCAATACATAGTCAGTCAGGGATTTGCTACCCTGTACTGGTAGGTGTGTGACACAAACATGCTTAAGTTTTACTCTCCCACCCCTCCCTGACTTATCTTTGCCTCTGTCTGCCTCTCTCACTCCCTCTCTGGTGGATGTGGAGACTTACACCTGGTTTGCTTAGGCAGCAGCATGTGTATTGTAAGTGATGCTCATCATCAGCTGATCGCCTCTGCAGAAATTACAGCCCTCCTCTAGCTGATTGCATGTGGAACAGCTGTGGTAACATTCTCATAGCCAATTGCATAGAAACACTGTCCAATATCTAGGAACATCATGTTGGTGTTGGGCCTTGTCATTCACTGTGAGCAGGAACTAGATCTGTTGTTTGGCAAACAGCATCACAGATTGATTGGGGATTTACCTCTAACAACATGCACTGTGGAAATAGGCCAACACACAGGAGGGGGTGTGCCTGCCTTGACTACAGACTGTAAGTGCTGCTATACTGCATTTGGAGTAATGTTGGTTTAACAGGGTGTGTGTGGATATGACTGTCCTACATATTTTAATACCTGTCATGTCAGTGCTATGTTTATGAGGAATCCCCATCTGTAGGGTGATCTGCAGACTGGACATTGTGTGGTGCCTTGTGTTTCTTGTGTTACCCACAGAGCACCTATCTGTAACTGCAGAAGGTAGTATGAGGATTGTAGTCAGTAGATGGTGACAGCCGTAAAAGCTACTGACTTCATATCCCTCATAGGGCATATGTTGTAACAAACCCTGTTACAACAGTAAATGTTTGAGGTTATCACAGCAAAATGTCAATATTGGCCCTGTGTTTGTGCCTCTCATCCTCAACTTTGTCAACCTTTGTACATATGTCATGCAGTAAGAAGTGTATATATTCAGTACACCGTATTTATTGGCATCATATCTGTTAACAAGCCAGTGAGATATCAGACTGCTATACATGTTATGTATAGTAGGGATTATATTTGAGGACATAACCTGGGCATTCTGTGGTTGTGTGTACAGTATTGAGGTCTGTGTACTTATGGTGATTGTTGACAGTGTGTGTAAGGTGAATATGTACCTTGGCCTGTGTACAGACTGTTGTAGATGTCATTGTTCTTGGTCCTATTCTATCTGATGTTACATGCTGCTCCACTGTATGTTACCCTATCAGCTTACATGTTTGTAGGGCCAAACACACTCATGTCCCATACCGCAGACAGGTATCGGACCACACTGTGTAGCGGCCCAGTATATGTAGGGTTGGTCTATAAGTGGCACATATGAGGATGGTGTTAATCTGATAGTCCATATACTGTAATATTGCACTAGCTTACCATATGTGGCTGTGGTTTTGTTCACATTGGTTGTGGTTATGCACTTTCACACAGGTGTCTGTTACTCTGTGCTGTGACATGCCTATAGAGCCTGCTATCTATGTAGGCACATGTCTATTCCCCCATAGGAAATGTAGGCCAGTGTTGAGGCAGTCTGCCTGTAGCCTGCACAGTACTTTGTTACATGCCTAGCAGCATAGTGTACTTACCCAGTGAGATTTCATGTCCAGCTACTTGCCAGATGTACTGCTGCCAGGCCACCATAACAGTCATGTATGTCAGACAAAGCAGTGGGATGCTGTACAGATGTATGTCACTAACTAGTGGGTGGTATGTGGCCATGGCATTTCTGTACCAGCAGTTATTATGTGTTAGGACAGACAGGGGTGTATGAATGAATAACCCATGGGGGCAAATGTATACCAGTATTAACGTGATATACCCATCTACATAGTTGTTAACATCCACATTGTCAGGCTTGGTCCACATGTCCTGCACTAAGGGGTTCTGTGTATACCTCTGGACTGACCAGAGTGTGTCAGACTGTCCACATATATTGGCCATATCTCTGCTGTAGTCTACAGGAGCATTACTGTGCTAGCAGTGGTACTGTACTATGATGTCCTTAGGATGTTTGTCAGTAGCCAGTGGCACACATGTTAAAAGCAGATGTGACCTCCCACACACACCATGTCTGTGAAGACAATCCCAATTACAGTAGCAATAGTCTACAAATATACCTGCAATACATACTTGACATCCCCCTGCACTAAGAGATTGGGACTACTGGAGCTGAGGTAGGGCTCCACTCCATGTTCAGGACATATGGTAAACATATATGCATATATAATTATCCATATATCTATATAGATATATACACATATAAATATTATATATATATATATATATATATATGTATATATAAACACTCAGATATATATACATATACAGAGCAATATATGTCAACACATATGCAGATAAAGATACATATTCATAGGTTCATAGATTGGTACTATGCTATCGGCCCTAGAGCCTGCACAAGCCTAGCCATAACAATTCCCTGGCTATTTCTTCCCACACTATTTACTTACCTGGACCCCTGTCTAGCAGGGAGACTGACATGATCTCCTGGGTGAATTTCCTTTCTTCCATCCAATTGTCAAGGTTCCTTTTGAAGACGGCCAAAGAGGCACTCTGCTTGACATGTATGGGCAGTCTATTCCAAAGTCTGGGGAGTCTCTGGGTCAGGAACCTATCCCTCCAGCGTGTGTTGTTTATTGTGATGACAAGGTTTAGATCCCTGGAGTGTGTGGCTCTGAGGAATTGGGATTTCTTTAAGTATAGCATGTCCAACAGCTGTGGGTTTGACATGGCCTTGTATGTTAAGCAGAGATCGCCTCTGACTAGACGATATGTGACAGAGTATAAGCTGGAGTTTTTAAGGCAGTCAGCATAGGGAATCTGCTTTAGGCCTGTGATTCTTATAGTGAGGTATTTCTGCAGCTTTTCCAGTTGTTGCAGATGTCTTGAGAGGTACATACCAAATGGGCATTGTATTCTATAATGGGTCTAATGAGGGATGAGTACAGTGGGACAATGACCTCCTTTTTTCTGGATGAAAAGCCCTTAGTAAAGAGGTGTGCCACATAGAAGGATTTCCTGACTGTTGTGGCGATGTGGTTATCGAAGGTGAAACCATTGTCCATCATGTCCCTAAGTCCCTTATCACACTTTCGGTGCTTAGTGTACTGTTAATTCATGGGTACATGTTTTTTTCCAAGAGGATAACTATACATTTCTTTGCATTGAGCTTGAGCCTATTGCTCTGGCACCAAGCATCTGTTTCTGTAAGGCCCTTTTGTAGAGTATCCACATCACTTGGGGATTCAATAATGGCTCCCAGTTTGCAGTCATCTGTGAACTTTTTTAGCCAGAGTCCCTTAGTGTTGGCCTGTACTTCAGCAAAGTAGATGCCAAACAAGAGCGGTCCCAGGACTGAACCCTGAGGTATTCCACTTGTCACTTGTCTGCACCTGGATTTGGAGTCTGCTGCTTTTACAGTATGGGTTCTGTCAGTAAGCCAGTTGGCAACCCATCGAGTGATGTAGGGATTAATGCCAAGCTTAGTAAGTCTATCTATGATTCCAGAGTGGGGGATGGTGTCAAAGTCCTTGGCGAGGTCCAGATAGGCTGTGTGGACTGCCTTACCCTCGTCCATGGCTCTGGAGACTGATTCGAAGAAGTCAATCAGGTTCAGGAGACAAGATCGGCCCTTCACGAACCCACACTGGGTAGGGTCCAGTGTTTGAAGGTTGCCAATGTCTTTGTTTATAAGTTCCATGGTAATACGTTCCATGGTCTTTGAAATCAGGCTTGTCAGACTGATGGGGTGGTAGTTCTCGGGATCCAAGGTGGATCCCCCTTGTGGAGTGGGATAACTGTAGCTGTGCGCCACTCAGTGGACATGAAGCCTGAGGTGAGGCTATGATTAAACATGACACTTAGGTGAGGTGCCAGTTCATTTTGTAGTTCATGTAGTACACAGCCTGGGATGTCATCTGGTTCCATGGATGCTGTATTCTTAGCTTTGGAGAGTGCATTTTTTACCTGTATGGCCATTATTACTGGAATCTGGCAATCTTCCGGTATTGAGTTGGGCTGTTTTGGGGTGAGAGGGTGGTGAAGTTGGCATTAAATTGATCTGCCAGGATATTGGCAATATCCTTGGGATAAGTATATTTAATGCCATTCTGTTGTCGCTCAGAGCAGATCTGAGCATTGCCATTTAGATCCTTGACATAGTTATAGAATGCCTTGTGGGTGTCTTTGGAATTTTTGGCAATTTTATGGTCATAACTAGCTTTGGAGGATTTTATGAGGGATCTCAGCCTCTTATTGAGGCTGGTAAGGGAGATTTTGCATCCTGGGATTTTCCTCTTTTCTGCAACAGTTTTTTTTCCTTTTGTTGTAAAGTTTGTTTATGGCAGGGGACCACCAGATTGACTTCCTTTTTTGGAGGAGAGCATCTTGGTTCTATTTGAGATGGCACGATTCATGCATGAGTGGATGTGCTCATACAGTGCCTTAGTGTCGAATTCAGCAGTCAAACTTTTTGTTCCCATCTGCATGGGTGTCATGAAGTTTGTCACTTCTGACTTGAGTAGTATGAAGTTGGCTTTGGAGAAGTTTTTTATGGATGTTTCCTTACTGGGGGGCAGGGGTGGGATGTGGATGTTAAGGGTGATTAACATATGGTCAGCCCTGACCAACGAGGGGGTGACCATAGGTGTGGAGCATCACTTTTCCATGTTGGTAATGACCAGGTCTAGGATATTGGAGCCCCTGGTGGGACTATGGATTAGTTGATCCAGGGCATTGGAATTTATGAATTCTAAGAACCGTTGGGCAATGGTGTTGGTACACGAGTTGTTTTCCCAGTGAATGGCAGGGTAGTTGAAATCACCCAGTATTAGGGTGTTTGATTGTATCTTAATATTTTCCAGTATGTTTAGGAAGGCATAGTGAGAATTTTGGGGCATGGTGGGGGATCTGTAGCAAGATACAATTTGGATTGCAGTCTTACTTAGTGTTAGTTGCACCTGGAGAATTTCAGATGCATTGTGTTGGGCAACTAGCCTGGTGGTGTGAATATCCTTGGTGAATAGGGACACTCCTCCACCTTGAGTGTTTTGGTCCTGGTTTGGTGGCTGAAAAGTGTGGAAAGAGTTGTAGCCTGGTATTACAGGGGTGCTCTCTGGATCCTTGAACCAGGTCTCAGTTACTGCACAGATATCAATGTTCTCCCTTTTTAGGAGTGCATCGAAAGAGTGCATTTTGAGGTTTAGATTGCTAGCATTGAGTAGCATTACCTTTAGAATTTGCATGCTTGTACCTGTTATGGTGGTGGTTTTGTCCTTTGAACTTTGCCTAAAAAAAGCACTATAGGGGTGGCAAGAGCCTTAGCCAGTAACTTGAATTCCAGGGGCGACAGGTGCAGACAATCTCTGGCAAAGCATTGTGGTCTGCTGATCATGTCATTCCAGGCAGACAGATACTGGATCCCCTTTGAATGACACCAGAAGCTTAGCCAATTGTTGAAGTCAATCATTTTGTCCTTATATTGTGGTATAATTCTGGGTGAAGGCAGGATGCTACTCAGAGCTAGAGTCATACCTGCCTGGGCCACATGATCCAAGAACTCTTCCATGTCTCTTTTAATGTAGTCCAGGGAGGTATGTCTCAAGTCATTCACTCCAACATGGACAATGACAGAGTCATATTTGTACTTGTTGTGGAGTGACTTGAGTGCATGCATTATTTGGTGGAGCCTGGCACCCCACAGGCAGCTGACTGTAATTTTCTCCTTGTTCAGCCTTATGAGTGGGACATCAGTGTGCCTGACTATAGAGTCACTTATGACTAAAGTGTTAGGTACGTTGTCTTGCCTTAGGGGCTGTTGCTGGGTGGCACACTGGTGTTGTGAGGTATATGACACTTTGGTTGTGACTAGTGTTTGTTTGCATTTCAGCTTCGGAGGTCCTTGTTGCTTGTGCAGGTTACAGTTAAGGGCTTCCACATATCTGGATTTAATGTTGCTATGTGTGGGTGTTGGTGATGTGGGTTTAGAAGGGATATGTGTTGCTTGAGGTGTAGTGCGGGTGTTAACCTTCTCTTGACTGTCTAGCAAAATCTTGGGTGGAGAGAGATTTGCTTCCAGTTTGACTATGTAAGTGCATCTCTCACAGGTTGTAGCATTGGGTGGCAGGAGGAGAGGGTTGTCTGTGTACATGAGGCAATTGCTGCATTGTCCCAGTATGCCCAGATTCACCAGGTAGACAGGAGAAATCACCGGAAGCTGACCCTTGGACATGCCTGGTTTGGTGCTTTTTTTGTAAAGTACAGGAACTGTTTTCCCTTCCCTTAGCAAAGTACTTTGAAATTATAGGCTGTTTAGTGCCTACAAATAATTTTTCCTTATTAACAAGGAGAGTTGAGTACTCGTATCAGTTTAAGGCTTCCTAGTGCTTTCCAGAAGGTATTAGAGCAAGTGCTAGGTCACAGGGATGCTTAAAGATAAGATGAAAAAAAAGGTTTATCCTAAATGCTGCAGTGTGCGCTAGATAGGTTAGATGTGAAAACAGGTAACTTAAGTTCTACCTGTCTGAAAAGTTAAGTTTTAGTGGAGAGTCACTATTTTTTAAAAAAGCAAGATAGATTGAAAGGGGGTGGTCACTTTTGTATTCTGGTACTATGGAATACAGTAGTATGGCCAATAAAATTAAATAGTTGAAGGGGAGCGATTTCACAAAATGATAAATTTGTGCTTACTCACACAAGCCAGTGAAAGCAGAGAGGAAATGAGATATATGGTCAAATTAACATATGAGGCAGGCAACTAGAAAGACAGTGGTGTTTAAGAACACGATAGTAAACAGGTGGGAGAGTAGGGAAAAAATTTCTGCCTGACTCACAAGAGACAGAGCTGTGGTGTCTTTTGAAGTTTTAATATGCAGTTAAAAGCAGAATATAAGTAAAACACAAGGTAAAGAAAACAAATCACAGTATTTAAAATATAAAAAGACAATAAAGTAATACAAAATACAACAAATAAAAAGCAAACTAACGTTTCCTTCACAGCAAAGTGCAGCAGAGTCTGGGTGAGACTTTCTAGTAAAGCTCTGAAATGTTTTATTTGGGTCTATATCAGTTCACCAAAATGGCTGAAATTCGAACATCATATGTTCGAAATTCTAACAATGAAGTGCAAAAACATCGAAGTCTTAGAACAGCGATTTTTTTCCCCAGGGAAAACAATCGCTGTTGCAAGAAACACATACACAACGCAAGCACACCAAAAAAATAGCAATCCACACACATACACTTAAAATCCTACATTTAACCCTACACTAAACTGTACATTAACTACTATCTGTCCACTTACCTTAACCCAAACCCTAACCCTAAGGTTCGTCACTATCTCGCACCCACCTCACCCTCACCCGGGCAATAAAGTAATACAAAATACAACAAATAAAGAGCAAACTAAACTTTCATTCACAGCAAAGTGTAGCAGAGTCTGGGTGAGCCTTTCTAGTAAAGCACATGTACGTATGTATATCAATATTTATATTGACAGTAATAGGTATATCAGACTAGATATGTATGCACATATAGTTATAGATATCTACATATATACCCACATAAATAGGAGTATCTGTGCACATAGGATGTGCGTACATATATAGCTATATATACATATATCTGTATATACATATATATATATATATATATATATATATATATATATATATATATACACATATAGCTATATATACATATATGTGTGCATATATATATATATATATATATATATATATATATGTGTGTGTGTGTGTGTGTGTGTGTGTGCACATATATATATATATATATATATATATATATATATATATATATGTGTGTGTGTGTGTGTGTGTGTGTGTGTGTGTGTGTGTGTATACATACAAAGAGATGTACACATGGCCATATATATGTTGCACTATGTGTATACAGACATATGTATGAGTATACATGTGTATGTACATGTAGACATATATAGACCAATTATATGTATATAACCATATTCCTGTCATGTGTAAACTTCACGGTTGTGTATACCCTTCCAGATGTATCTCACCATATGTATCTGCTATGTGTACATTATGAGAAAACAACATATGTGATGCACCAGTCATATTAATAACAAGGACTACACAATTTAGGAAGTAAAGGCAATTTTTCAATTCTGCTCAATATGTGTATTGACAGCTATATTTGTAAAACAACAGCTGTCTTCACAGTGGTCATGGTGTAGTGGTTAAGTGTTGTGACTTTTGTGCACAGGGTCCCGGGTTCAAGACCTGCAAGGGTTGTTCATTTTGTTGCTGGGCAGAACAAGGGCTGTCAGATACAGAGTGGTTAAGGCAGTTTTGAGCAGCTTTAAGTGGGTTTCCCTGGGTTTGCGCAAAGCTAAGTGGTGCTAAGCTATGGGTAAATGTACGGGCGCTTACACAGCATAGACTTTACTTACCAGTGCGCAAATCAGCTCAGCTGTTATATTGCAGCAATGTTGATACTTGCTAAGCATGGCTTAGCCCTGGTTACCAGGTCACACCACCCAGTCTGATAACATAGCAGGGTAATGACATCTGTAATAAGTGTATGTAATGCCATGTACACTACATGTGCCTATGCGCTGTCATTACAGTAGCAAGGGGTGTGAGTGTCATCTGTGGGACACAGATGTATATGAGGCCTGTACAGCACTGTCATCCATGTGAATGTGTTACATGCAGGGGTAGTAGCCCAGGGTATGTGCTGTCACACTGGCATGTAGTGTATCATGACAGGACTACTGTTGACAGTGCTTACCCAGACAAGAGCAGAGTGCTAAATGTAGTACTAACAACAGGCACACCTGCAGGTATAGCTGGACACTGAGGCCTCCCTGTTGTATACCTGGAGTGTGAGTTGTGTCACAGTATATACCCCTTACTGGGCAATGTTCCATCATGTGGTATGTAACTGTAGACTACCATCTGTACAGCACATGTTAGTGAGGGCTTCTGACATGTAGTTATGGCATACATATTGTTGTCAAACGTCTATCTGTCAACACACACATCCTACTGCATAGCTACTTGCCAAGCTGATGATTGTCAGTCCCTGTATAGATGTGCAGATGGCAGGTATCTAGCTGGGATATGTACAGGAAACCTAAGCTTGATTGACACTGACATGTCTGCCCCACTGTGTAAGAACTGGCACATATAGGAGATGTCACCCTGTATGCACCACATCCCATGGGTACCTCCACTACACTACCACAGTCAACAGAACATGCTTGGGTACAGGTCTCCATCACAGACACTAGCCATGTGTTGTAGTGCATGTTGCATACATGTCAACTTGATCACCTCAGTGGCCATGTGCAGGAGGCACCTGGAGGATTGAATGATGCATGTCATTCTCACCCTGAGGGTCACCACAGTAGTGTCTGTTGATAGATTGCCTGCTGCCACCTTTCAGGGGGCAGGATACTACTGTGCACACAACCCCTACACAACCCATCTCCCCTTAGACAATAGCTAGGTACACAGCTATGACCACCTGCAGTGATTCACCCCTATACTGACACACGTGTACATGTGCATGACTGAGTATAGCAGTATCTGTGTATTAGCACACCTGTACTTGAAAATTCCATGAGGGCTTTCACAACCAACGCAACACCCATTGCCATAGTCAGTTGTGGCTGCTGCTGTATGGGACATTACTTGTACCATGTTAAGCTCCTCCCCATACTGGCTACATAAGCCTTGCAGTACCAACACAACAGTGTTTTACAAATGGGTTGATAGGCATGGGATACCCATTGTGGTCTGGCATGTGTTTGTAGTTGTGCATGTCCGTATATCAGTAGGGTACAACATTCTGAGGCCACATACTCCTATTACAATACCCACTGCCACACAGTAGTACAGATAGTGTTGTTGATGCCCATAAGTGAGGCATGACAATGCAACACCCTAATACACATGTGGCATGTGCATTAGATGCATATCCCTGTAGTACCACTGTTGGGGTATACTATGGGTTGTTTCGCAGTCATGGCCAATGTGTGATGGTGGATATGGCAGAGTGTCATCATGGGTTTCCGGGAGTACAATATCCACTGGAGGATGTGGGTGTTGTGTACACTGTCATTACACCAAGGTACACCTGGTATATGTCCTATGTACCACATTATGGTTATCACTGTCACCATCAACCATACAGGTAACTGATACCACAATACAAGCCAGTTATGCTTGTGCTGTGTGCAGCCTACCTGTAACACATTGGACACACGGTCAAGTTAGTTAGCAGTGATAGGCCCTGGTATCTCAGATGTGTGTCTGCCTCTTATGTGTCTGCTAATGTGTATATGAAGATATGTCACACTACGTATTGTCCATATACACCCATTACATCCCCCATTAGCATACTATACATGTCTGGGGATGTTGTGCATGTAACATGTAACCTGGGACACACCTCACCCTAAACGCGGTGTGGTGTGTGCACTGTAAGCCACACACTTCAGTATCACTACATAGCTAGGCAGGGGTCTAGTCCCAGTGTTGCCAAGTAACAGTGTGCATTTATGTGGGTGGGTCTACATCAGGCTGCCGGGTATACATGCCTCATCAGGTCATCTGTCCATGTTGTAGAGGCAATAACCATTTTAGTAACCTGTGACAGGTGTTCAACTGTACCCCAGTTATGTCAAAGCCATGGTCTCACCACAGTACCATATGCCGTTGTGGAATATGACTGCAGACCACCCTCGTGCTGAAACATGTACACCTACAACACAAATGGATAGCATTATAAAGACCACAACCAACCAGTGTTACTAACAGCTATAATGCATCATTGCTGGATGGCTACACTACCTGCAATATATGCATTACACTTTACTCCTTACAACATGTTAACCTGCAGTACTGTGGTACACTGTAGTACAGTCACTGTGTGCATCAGAACCATATTAACCTGTCCCTGCATTGATGATATGGATGACAGGGATGTGGCACAGGTATCATCATATGCACAGGGTGAGATGTTGGTTTGCAGAGGCCGAGAGTGGGCCATACATTTGACACCATGTGTGTGGGTGAGGGGTATACTGTGGTGAGCTGGGCATAGTGTTGTGGCATGTGTAGGTATGGGGTTGCCCTACATGTGTTTCTGTAGTGTGTGGGTATGCATGCACACAGTTCTGCCATTTGTCTACCCTACACAGGTGTTTATGGACAGCTGCAGACCATACCCAGCAGGGTGTAGAGTTCACTACCTCCAGCCATGGACACATGGACTGTGCCTGCCAAGGGTTCCATGTGCACATTTAGGTAGGCTTCAATGTGCTACTCTCACTTGCCAATGATAAATGTCCACTGGTGCCAGGCCCCTCCTGGGACTGGCCAGGACCATATGCATGTGGCCTGCTGTGGTGTGGTGTGGACAGCATGTCCCACACTGCTGGGGCTGGTACTGCCACTATGGGAGCCCATTGGTGTCCTAGCATGTCCACATTGACTGCCAGCTGTTGGCATTACTGGCCTATGTCCACGCGGCTGTTGCCACACTCCTACCACATGTTCAAGCCTGGAAAGACCACAATCGATGAGGGCCATCATCTCACCAGACCGTCTATCCATGAACTCAGTTAACGCACCAATGGCAACACCCAGTTCACAGGCATTGTCGCTTGCAGGTGTGAGAGTAGCCCTCTGCAGCCTCAGGCCCTGTCTGGTGTAATGTTCTACTCATGTCTGCACCACCATGACAGCCTGAAACATGTGCCTGCTGGTACCAGCTATGTCACCTCTGCCAGGAGCATGATGCCCAGCAGCCCTACCACAAGCACCCTGGGACATCCACCTATGTGGTGCCCAGCCTGACATCCGGCTATGCCTGCTGCGACCGGACACAGTAGGCATGGTTACCACACATTCCTGTGCACTGCTACCAAACTCCAGCTGTCCCTCCGCTATGGCCACTGGTGATAGAGTATGGATAGGCACTGAAACTGTGTGCGGGGTTGGGGTGGCTAAAATGGGGATGTCAAATGTTGGTGCAGTGTTGGCCCCTGACAACCCCACCTGAGCCTCAACAGTACTATCATCATCTTCAGTGTCTGTAAGGACACCAACATCAGATTACATGCAGGAAGAATCTTGACCCACCTCACCACCTGTGAAGTAAAACAATAAATGCACTTTAAAACCTGTACAGAATTGCCTAACAGTACACACACACACACACACACACACACACACACACACACACACACACACACACACACACACACACACACACATACACACACACCTCCGTAATACCAACCTGTCCATGGCGTTACAGTCAGTCCCACATATATTTCCATCTGGTATCCCATTCTGCATCACACTTGTTAACATACACACATTGATACCACTCATTAACATATCAATCCTCTAAATGTCTACACAAGCGGTCACAACACAAGACCTGTTACTACATTACTTGCCTGACCTGTGTGAAGTGGCTTTACATGGCCTCACTACTGTCATTTGGTATGCACCTTCTGTATGAATAGACATTATGTGCATGGCCCATATATGTGTGGGCTACTATGTTCTATCTATAATATCATACACTGGTGTGTCGTGTATGTAATGCTTAATACATGCCAGATATGCTGCTCATTCAGCCTATCATGTGACATCTGTAATATATGGATACACTCCCTGGTGTTGACTAGTACTTCCCCAATGCATCTGTAGTGCTGCATACGTGGGTTGTAGGTGACTTCTCTGCTGAATGCGATATTAAGGGTGTACCTTGTGTCTACCTTCCCTCTCGATGCCTGTTCCATGCTACAGATCATATTATACTATCAGCTGTCCTGTGATTACACACATGACAAGTATTCCTGGTATATTATGTGGCAGTCCATGTACATGTACTACATGATCCCAGAGGGAGATACTGCTGTGTATGAACACCCCACAATCACACATGTGCATACAATGCTCTCCACACAAACAGACACACATGCACACAAGCATCATACATGCATCAACCTCCCTCCACTTCACCTGAGTGACCCTACAGACAAACTAACTACCCACTAGGATGCACACATACACACACAGGTGAAGTTGCACAATGATAGTACACACAGTCCTCCAATTACCCCTCTGTCAACATGTATAACATATGGTACCCGACAGTATGCAGTACAGCTATAGTCAATCCATGCTGGCAGCAGTATACATGTGTGTGATCTATGTGCTGTGTCACTAGGTGAAGCCCCTTCCCTTAAATACCACTGTGCCCATGAACATAGTATTTCTGTGCACCTGTTCTGCACCCTGCCATGTACTGTGCACCACACCTCACAGGTGTACAGCCCATTGCTGAATGTGTACTACTGTGTCGGTTACGTCAGCTTTAATGCTTACAGCCCCTATGTTTTCCAGCAGCACATACCTGGTATTATATGTGGACAGATGTCATTTGTAAATACCTGATGTCTGATGCATAGCTCTCAATATCAGTGGACCATATATGACAAATCCAATACTTTTACACTGACAACCATCAGAGCATACTGTGGCTATGGGGGGTGTACACACCTTTATTGATATGACACACCCATCCTTGATCTGCCATGAGACCACATCACCACATATCTTAGCAGTACATGAGCCCGATATGTGACATATATCCTGTACTGTCACATGCAGTATCTACAGAATGTGTTAGGTGTACGGATGCTGACCGCAATGCATACACACCATGTGGGCATATGAATGCACACCTTTATCATGACGGTTTGTCACACCTCTTGTTGTGTGTACTACTGCAGTCACTACTCCTGGCAGGGGTATACCAGCGTGGGCCATCTGCATTTGCCAGTGTATGTTCAGTCTGCCGTACACATGTCCCCCTATTCTGCATGATTGCAAGGTCTATTTATGTGCACATCCCTTGATGTTCACACACTGCCGTCACTATTGCTGTGGGGGTAGGGTTATGGCTGCCACAGGTCCTGAACCTGACTATGTGCAGATACAGCCATTCTTAGCATCATTAGCCTCCCTGCTGCAGTGCACTGGTGTGTCATACTGACACCTCCCCCCTCCTTCAGCCATTTTGCAGATGCATGACGAGTAAGCCCTACACATGTGTCACTTTGCAGTATCCCATACAATGAAAAGCACATGTTACAGCCTAGTCCCAGCTGATAATGTGGATAACTGTAATGCCTTATGCCATAGTGTATCTATGCAGCAGTTGCCCATGTCCTACAGGTATATACACTGGTGTTGCACAGTATATGAGTGTTGTTCCAAACGTCCCTACTGTAGGTCATGTCTCCCCACCATTATATTACTCCCTGTGGACACATTCTGCATTGACAGGATGTTAGTTATCATGCAGGTGCCTGACATACTCTTCCAATACCCCATCATGGTCACCCCTGTGATGCCGTGCATTTCACAGCAACAATACATGCACATGTACAGCATGTATTCTGGGTAGGTGTGTTAGATGTGTGCAAGGCATATACCATAGCCATTACATGCCTGATTTATTGGCAAGCATCTACATAAACCATACTCACCAGCTACAGGCTGCTGCCTTGGTGGTATCCTGGAGGGACCTACATAAGAGGGTGAGAGATGCTTAGTCAGTGGCCATAACTGTGGCAGTGCTACAGGGTGGGTGCAGTATTACAATACATCAACAGTACATTTCCACAATACTACCACATATAGACATCTGTTTATCACTACTATGCAGCAACAAAATATATCTATGACATGTCAGATATGCATGATCTACCTGTACCAATGCGGATATATACACAACAGTGGTCTATGGATGTGCCCTGCGGCCTTACCTGCACACTCCTCGGTCAGTGTGTGGGTGGCGCCCACCTCCACAAAAGTGTCTGGCGCTTGGTGTGTGTCCGGATGGGCAGGTGCCACGAGGCTGGCCAGGAGCTCCTCCACAAATGTCAGGGGTGATGGCTGGCATTGCCCTCCCCTGTGGCAAGGTGATCCCACCAGACTGCAACAGCATGCCGATGGGCATTGCAAGCAGGTCAGAACAATGATGCCAGACCTGCTAATAACTGTGGTTGTGCAGGCCATCATTGACCCTGCGAACTAGGTCATTCCACATGGCAGTCCACTCCTGCTGATCATGGGTGGCCTGGCCAAAAAGGACAGGGTAGTGCTGGATTAAATAGGTTAGCACTACTTCATTTTCAGCAGTTGAATAAGATGGTAGACATGCATGTGACATCTTGCCTGAAAGACATAAAGATGGAAACAGGTCTGAGCAACTCATACAGCAAAGTTGTCAAAGTTCTTAATACACATCTCTGTAACCCATCTACCATATCAGTGACAACAAACTGTACACACAATTCATTAGGTATGGCTACAGCTTACCTACCAGTAGGACAGATATTGTATTGTACCACACTTTGTGCTATGTGTTTGTAGCCATGTTCCCTCTGTGGACACTATCATTGTTGGCCTGTTACAGACAATTCACCTGTGTGCCATTGTCAGGGCCACTATGGTTCCATATATGCCTGTGGTATGGCTGCTTTGTGATTGCTGCACATCTGACATTCTGTGTTATTGGGGATATTTATGCATGCTGTTGGACATGTTCTGGAATTGTTTAGACTATTGCTACCAACATATGTTCAATAACAGTGACACATTAGCATGTATATGTACTATTTCCCAGCAGAACCACCTCTCCAAACCCATCTGCCCATGTTACCCAGCCACATCACCTGTGTGTCCCACCCTGGGGCCTCCTCATGTGCTGGTCCAGCAATACCGTCAGGTGGAACCAACCCAGGGGATGTTGTCCACCCAGGGGCACACACAGACATGTTCCTGTCCCCTGAGAGCAGTTCCAGGGTCTGTTCCATAACGGGATCCACAGACACATGTGTAATGTGCTACATCACTCTGAGGCACCCAGTACACATTCACATGGCAGACATGCTCCTCCTGCTCAGCCTCCAGGCCAAGCACCTTCAGGAAGTGGACTGCTGTTGTGAGTAGCAATGTGTGGGAGGCCTGTTCCCATTGTGTCCATATTGGGGCCCATGGGGTTTCCACATCACAGACCACACACACCATCCCCACCATATGGGTCACATACCACTCCTGTAGACTGTCCTCTATATCTACCAACCCTGACCACCTCCACAACTATACCTGCCATACTTCCCCATATTCCCATTCCATACTTTACAGAGAACGGCAATGTGGTCCCAACAAGGGGTTCACATGTGACATACCCATCCATGTTGAACACTGACAGCTCTAGATATCTGTGTGTATTGCTATGTGTGCTGTTTCCTCACACAAAGCATGCAGCACTGTGATAGTAATATAGGGGACATGTATTTGCATACATATATGTTTGTGTGTGTGTTTGTATATATGTAGATGTGCACATAGGTATATATCTATATATGTGTAGATATATGTGATATATATATATATATATATATATATATATATATATATATATATATATATATATGTGTGCATATATATGTCTACACATGAGGATCTGTATATTTGTGGACATACATGTGTATATACATATATATATATATATATATATATATATATATATATATATATATATATATATATATATATATATATATATATATATATATATATATATATATATATATATACCTATATACACACACATATGCATACCTATATGTGGGGTACATTCAGACATCAGGTCCACAATCTCACAACACTTTCCTGCATAGCTGCACTTTTCTGCCTTACTACAACACAGACAGGTGCCACATATGGCCACAGCTTGACATTAGGGGGGTATATGTTGGGCCAGACTGCAGGTAACCCTATTACACACCTATGGCATTCCTGCATGCTACAATACAGATTAACCTGAGTATCCTGCAAGGGTCGGGCTGTGGATCCCACATGTCCATCATAATGACACTACTTCCCCCACCAGCTATTGGCCACATAACATACATACTTCCCATTACACAACACACACTATGATGGTTTACATCTTATCAGTCTGTGCTGCTCTGCACGGTTGAGGGGAATAGCCCACTACCCACAAAGACAGACTCTATTGTCATTAGCAGTTGTTCAGCTGAACATCATTACAACAACAGCTGAAGGCACATATAAAGCATTCCACATCATCTATCTCATTAATATGGACCAAGTAGTATGGTCAATTACATACATATGTACTTTACATACCTGTCCTGGGACTGCAGACTCTTCTAGAGTGTTTGGTATTTCTTTTTTTTTTCTTATACACTCACTCTTTCTCTCTCCCTCAGTCTCTCTCCAGTAAATGCAATGAGCTGCTTTGCATAGTTTGCAGCATAAATTTGTAGGTGATGTACATGATCAGGTGATGGCCTCTGTACCAGTCAGTGTCCTCCATGTGGTACCTGCATGCAGCATGCTGTGTAGTACTTCCAATTACCATTGTCATGGCAACCAAGTACTATAAATCCCTACATCAATTGGGTGTGGTTGCTTTACCTTTCCTGTATGATGGACATCCTTTCTGTGTGTGGGCATCAGTGTTACAGACAGCAGGTAGCAATTCATCTTACTGGATAACCTGCATGCTCAGGCCAGCTAAATATTTGTAGGAGGTTCCAGAACTACAGACAGAGTGTGAGTAGAGTTGTTGTATGCATTGTATAGCACTGGTGTTACATGGTTTGTGTGTACATACTAGTTTAACTTGGAATGCAGTCTGTCTGCATAGCTCTTAACTGTGGGCCTATCCTCTTGATGGCCAGAGGTGTGCCTGTTATGTTTTGTCTGTCCACCACAGAGGCCTTGTGTCAGATATATCACTGGCAGTGTGTGTGTTGAGTGCTATCAGTACATGGCTACATCCATTTCTGTTTCTAACTTCATATTCTTGACTAAGGGTATGTTGCAGACTATCCTGTAACACCAGTGATTTTCTTAGTGTATGACAACAGTTTTACACATATGGGCCTGTGTTCCACCCTCTTTCCTCCACCTACATACCAGGCTTTGCACATATGACATGCTGTCAGTGGTTGTTCTATAGTGGGCTGTGAGTATGTCATGCTGCCATTCCCGCAATCAGTCAAGTGCTGTTGTGTTCCCACACATGCTATGGGGTTGGGGCCTTATATGTGTGGGCTTCACCTACACAATACATGTGTGCCCTTATGCACTCTAGAGTCCAGTGTATATAACTGTGGTATATGGCTCTGTCTTATTGAGACTGGGGGGGTGCACCATAACTAACCTAGGCTGTTACAACATGTGGGGTCATCAGGGGTAAGCTGCCTTAAGGTATCTGGATGTGCATTACCATACAATCTACCTTGGGTAAATGCAGGCCTACTGCCTCTTGCCATACAGACTGTTCTGTTTGTCAGTGTGATTGTGATAGCGTCAGTTATGCCTTGTTATGTAACAGTAACATCCCATTGTGTCAAATGAGGCCTTTATCCCCTAGGGATTGTGTGCAAAGTGTAGATAGAGGCTGCTGAACTATACATCTGCATTATTTACTGTTGATTGTTTGGCATCCTGTGGCCTAGTCTGCCTTTACTATTGTACTACTTGAAGGCTTCGGCCTGGACAGCAACATATATCAACCTTTCCAGACTACTGTATTAGTATAACTGTTTCACAGTTGCATTACTCTCTTTATATGGATGTCAGTGTCTAAACAGCTATATGACATGGCATTTACAACTGTAATAGTACACAAATAAAGCTTTCCCATGTATGCAAACCTGTATGTGGTGTTATGTCCATTGACCTCTCTGTGGGTATATGTTACAGGCAGCGATTGTCATTTGTATGGGTGGCTCATACAGTGTCCAGTTGGTAAGGTGGTAACTGTAGGCATAGTGGCTGTTCCATATTGTGTGCACCTTCTACATATGTATCTTCCTGTACATATCTCTGTGTGTATGTGTAGTTACATATATATCTATATACGTATATCTGCATATATGTGTCTGTGTATATGTATCCTAGGGATGTTGATTGCTTCCATATTGTACATTCCCTATGGGAGCCAGACTGTACTGCATGATATGTTACTTATACCAGCCTGACATCATACAGGTGGGATGGAGTACTGTTAAGATCTTGTGCCCATGTAGTGTCAGGTCCTGGTTATGGGATCTGCAACAGTTGGTAGTGTATTGCAGGGCAGACATGTTTGGATGTGGAGGGATACCTATTTGTACAAGACATATGTTGTTTGGGTCCTCTCAACCACATTAATGGTGCATGTGGACATATATGTCTTTCTTTTGTTCCCATTTTTATCTACAGATGTATGTCCGTATATACCTAAATATATATATATATATATATATATATATATATATATATATATATATATATATATATATATATATATATATATATATATATATATATATATATATATATATATATATATATATCTGCTTACATATATACAAATTGCTGTATATATATATATATATATATATATATATATATGTATACATATAGATGTAGACATATATAGTGTATGCATATATATGTACATATGTTTATATATATATATATATCTATATATATATATATATATATATATATATATATATATATATATGTTTGTGTCTTTCGGCTTTTCCCGGTTAGAGGTCGCCACAGCGGAACTCCAGTCCGCTAATGATTGGCAGTACATCTATATATATATATATATATATATATATATATATATATATATATATATATATATATATATCTGCATATATAGATATGGTATATCTATTTAGATATTAATATATATACCCACGCACACATACATCTACATGTTGAAATACATTCCCTGTACTGTTGAATGACTGGACTGGATGATATGTTTGTGAAAACATCAGGGTTATATAAATATGAAATGGCTTAGTGGTAAATCACTTTGGCTATGGTGTGCAAGCGCATGGATTTGAGCCTTGCAGATGCTGTTTATTTTGTTGCTGGGCAGAACAAGGGCCATTGGATACAGAGTGATTAAGACACTTTTAAGCAGTTTTAAGCGGGTTTGCATGGGTTTGCACGGAGGTAAGCAATGCTAACTTCCAGTTACAGTTTCTTATACTCAGTTAGCTTTTCAATTGCTTAACCTGTATAGGCATTGCTTACTCCCACGCAAACAGGCTTAAACCCACTTACTGCTGCTTAAAAGTGTTTACTCCCGCTTACCCCCATGCTGATTTCTTTAAAAGAAAAGAAAAAAGGGTTAATAGGAAAGTGGTGAAAAAGGGACACAAAGAGGGAAAGACAGTAAGAAAAATAGCTAGGAATGTGCAGGAAGTGTGTAGGGAAGGTCCATAGCTGCCCATTTCTTCTACAGCAACAGCTGTGCATATACACTGAATTTGGAGGTAGATTTGAACACTCAAACCCCTGAGAGAGGGGTGAGGACAACAATACTATGATGTGATGCCAATTAGACCAGATTATGTGTCCAGTGGACACGTGTGCAAAATGGACAGCTATGTATGGGGCAAGATTTTTTTTTTGGGAACAGATTGCCCTTTTTTTTCAGGTGAGAGTGGGATGTTGGGGAAGGATAGTACGTATATTTGGGGAGGTAGGTTGGGTAGTTTAACAGACAAGACAAACAAGACGCATACAGGGGTGGTATATGACACATGTTGGGGGTAGACACATTGATGGGGAGGGGTGTTTGGAAATTGGAAGCCCATGAGCCTCCTAGTGGAAACAGTGGGACTGAGGTCCCCACCCATGGGCAGTCACCACTGAACCTTCACAGCCCCGATGTGGCTGTGCTGGGGGCTGAGTCACAGAGCCAGGCAGACCCTCTAGTTGTGACATACAGCCATCGAGGTGGCATAGCAGTTCTCCATCTTCCCTCCGGAGGTCACTATGCACCATAACCCAGACCTGGAGATGGGTGACTGGTTCCTGTCCACATCCGCTCCCAGGGGGAGATGAGCCCTATACCCTGAGGTGGTTCCACCCAAAGGTGGTGCAGGACCAGTGGATAAGGAGGTCCTGAGTTGGGCCCCAGACATGCTGGTGCCCGGTGCCATGGCCAGCTGAGGTGGGACAGTTGGGTCTGCTGTGAATGGCTTTCCCAAAAGTGTTATGGTGTTTAAATTTTATCATCATATATGGGTTAGTAATAGTCAACACATTTCAGGGTTAGGTATAACAGCATGTATAGATATTTCCATTAACCCAGATATCAGATACAGAACAGTTGCATAGCAAATGGGACACATGCATATATGGGACCACAGTGGTAATAACAACAGCATGCATGTACATTGATGGCATCATGCCACCAATGTTGGAATATTTCAATATAGCACATGCATGGAAACAGATTTAAATAATTATCAACCAATAGGACATAATCAGAACAGTGAAATCATTATATACCAGTTGAGGTGGGTATGTAGTTTATTGCTGGAGATATGGTGGGGGGGAGAAATATGTCAATTAACAACTAGTATATTCCTGTAGTCCATATTACTTTCCTAGTCAGTGCTGTTATCTGTACCTTACAAGTATTACTACACTACCCTATAGCCTTAGTTTGGGCAATGATATGGCTGTCATCATCTTTATACGTGAACTGGTTTTACCTTCAGTATACACCTTTACCTGGCATACCTGTGGAGGAAATGTTTGTTAACACTGTTTCTGCACATACTCCCAGATTTAGGGTTGAGGTGCATATAGCTGTCTATTTCTTTCTGCACAGACTCTGGCCATGTCTTGTTCGCATGCAGGTGAACCAGGACATATCTAGACTATTACCTTCTTCAACCTTTAGTGACTTAACACACTCCTATGCAGGCTTTCCTACACTGTTACATTATGTGGCACAGTGTGGGTGACAGTGATCAGTAATACCTTATTATTCAGAGCAAGTGCAACACTCACAATTCCATACAATACCAGAGTAAACAGTACCAGTACAGTGTATCAAGGTTTTTATTTCTCGGCACAGTGTTTGTATCTGATGTACCCCTGGGAGCAATGTTTGTTAGCACTACTTGAATGTTGCCACACAAAGTACCTGATTACACATTAGTATTATGCACATACATCTCACTCTGTTACTGTACACACTCTGGTCACAGCTTGACAACATGGGAGTGTAGATAGGACATACTTGGCTTATTACTCTCATAACAGTGTCGGGAGTTGCTAGAGTGACAGGTTTGTTCTCATAGATGTGTAACAATCAGTTGTATTCCCTGTTTGCTGCCTAAACATGTGGGATCATCCCACAGACTTCCCAGGGGGATAGGCAACAGATATGGGCCCATATACTGGACATTCTAGTCATATCTGTGCAGTTGTGGGGTATGATTCTGTATGCAGCCTACTTTCACTTCCAGGATTCAGACCATGGCTGTGTCTGCTACAACTTAAACACTGTCCATCAGAGTTGTGTGTGCTATATAGATATTACTGTATACATCCGATATGCTTTTTGCCTTATAATTCCCCTGTGGTTTTGCATTCTGACCTTGTATTACAACACTCTTATACAAGATTTCCTAGACAGTTATATTTTCTAGGACATTATGTGGGTGACAGTGATGGTAATACATTCTTGTTCAGAGCAACTGCATCAGTCACAATGCCATACAATACCAAAATATACAGTACCAGTACAGGGTATCATTTTTGTATTTCTGAGCACACTGTTGGTATCTGACAGACCTGTGGGAGAAATGTTTGTTAGCACTACCTGAATGTTGCCACACACAGTACCAGATTCTGCATTACTATTATGCACATACATCTCACTCTGTTCCTGTACAGACTCTGGCCAAAGCTTGACAACATGGGGGTGTAATTGGGACATACGTGGCTTCTTACTCTCATAAGGTTTTGGGAAGTTGCTAGTGTGCCAGATTTGTTCTCATAGATGTGTGTCAATCAGTTGTATTTCCTGTTTGCTGGCTATACATCTGGGATCATCCCACTGATTTCCCAGGGGGCAGGTTGACAGGCAGCAGATATGAGCCACTTTACTGGACATTCTGGACATATCTGTGTGGGGTATGATTCTGTATGCAGACTACTATCACTGCCAGGATTCGAACCATGGCTGTGTGTGCTACAAATAAGACAGTTCATGTCTCAGTTGCATGTGCTATTCGGATTTTGCTGTCTGCCTTTTCATTATTTTCTGTCTGTGTGTCTCTCAGTTGTACTAAATGGCCTCTGGGGATTACACCAGTCATATACAGGCATTCCTACACATTCTATTTATGGTGCACAGTTTGGGTAACAGTGCTTAATAAAACAGTACTATTACGTGATTGCAAATCTATATTACCATATGATACCAGTGTATACACATGCAGTCCAGCAGTTAGACCTTTATTGTCAGGCTATTATGCTTTTATTTACATACAAACTATATGAGATTCTTCCTGCCATATTTTTTGGTGTATGCAGTACTTGACTTAAACAATACAGATTTTATACAGGCAATTAATTTACTAATACTTTCAGATTTATTTCCTATGACAGTACATGCAAGAGTATTACTGACCTGCCTCACATCACAACCTCTCCAGGTGACTTCCGTAGGCCTTCTGGTTCACAGCCCGCTTACTTGCAGCTGTGGAGGGCATAAGAGGAATATTTAGCTATACCTATTCATGATATACATGAGCTGGAAATTATTACACACATAGTGGAGTGATATTGACACACAGCTGGGACAGCCCCTGCCATTCTAGCCTCTTGGATCCACTGGTCCGAGAGGTCCTCCTTACTCCACATCAGGTCTGCATAGTGATGCCTGACCTGCTCACTATTTCAGGGTATGCCAATGGCACTGGTGAAGTCACCTGCGAGTCGGTCTGAGGCTTCCGCCTTATATTGTGAACTCTGATACTGGCCCTGCAGTAGTCTCTGCTCATGGTCTTTGACAAGGAGTCCTGACATGACTCTGGACTCATGGATGCACCAGCATTGTGCTTGGAAGGGCACACCTTCTCCCTTTTCTGCCATTGTGCCTGCAAGGGGAGGCTACAAATAGTTATGAGATGTATTCCCACCTGTTGGGTTTAAGTACGGCCGATTTCTCACACTTTTCCATGATTGGCCACTTTTGAAAAGCCTAGGCTATGGGCAAACCTGCTTACCTAAGGTTGGCATTGTTTAAAAGGGTATACCACTGGATACATTGAGTTAGCTGGCCTACACATTGCTTACTCCTCCTAAGCTGGCCTGTGCAATGCTTATCGTTGCTTACATTAGACTTTGCATTATATTTTCATTTTGGCATTGATTTCTTATTCATTACATCTTATATATATGCCTGGTATCCATGATTCATGTGTATGTAAACTGTATGGGATCCTTGTGTTTTGTTGGGGACTTTAACACTCTATTACAATTACACCTCACATCTGGGCTTACTGCTGTACTCAAGTTCACATATTTATGTTATGTAGTGCGTTATAGAAAATATGACTGTATACTGATTCCTTTCACAAGTTCAGTTTGATTTTACTATAGTGCGCACTTGTTTGGTGATACCCCATTCTTCTGTATTGGTGTGATGGCTTGGTGTTTAACTACTGTGACTATAGTGTATAGGGTCCTGGGTTCAAAAACTATAAGGCTGTTTATTTAGTTGTTGGGCAGAACAAGGGCCATTGGATGCAGAGTGATTAAGGCACTTTTGAGCAGTTGTAAGTGGGTTTGCACGGGTTTGTGCGAGGGTAAGCAATGCTAACCTCTGGTTAAATATGCTTACAGAGAGTTAGCTTCAATATTTCTTAACCTGTTTGCGCATTGCTTACCCCTGTGAAAATGGGCTTAAACTCACTTACTAGTGCTTAAATATACTCACTACTGCTTATTGGTGCTTACACTTGTTTACTAGTGCTTACTCCCACTTACAATTGCACTGATTTGGACAGTAATATCTAATGGTTCTTGGGAAGGTGGGGGATTTGGAAGCTGTATGAAGTTGTTATTCATTACACATTTTACCTTCCATTTGTATGCATGATTCCTGTGTACATATACTGTATGGGGCACATGTGCTTATCTGTGGACTTTGCAATGTTATGACACTGACACCTCAAATATGCATTTAATGCAGTACTCCAGTTCACAAATGTATGTTATTTAATAGGTTATACAACTAAAATATTGGTCATAATGTGATTTGCCATGGAAAATGGAGTGTGCTGCTGTGGGACTTGATCCAGGAATACCTGCTCATAAGGCAAATGCTCTGCCCACTACACTATTGCTATACTGCTTCACTTGCATATATCTTCCTTGTTATCCTCTTCAGCCATTTAAACTTCATTAACCGTAGCTAAGTGATGGGCACACCCGCGCACCTACGGTTAGCTTTAATTGGATTCATAATAAAAAAAATAGGATTTGTTTATTTGATTTGTTTTACTATTGCTGTTGTACATGTGGGGGGAATGTTGCTGGGGATATGCGGACACCTATGAGCGGTCTCGCTCATTTCTTTGGCCTTTCTGTTGTTCTTCATTGCAGGGGTGTGTTTATTCTGAAAGGTCTGCTCTCAGACATGCCTTCTGCACTCTTACACACTCCATGTAAGATTTGGAGCTCAGGCAGAGCTCCTTCATTACTATGCATGGTGCGCTGCCTTCCTGCTCCTAAACGGCCGCTACCGTGCAGGACTAAGCTAGTCCTGCATGGAAGATTAGTAAATCCGGGGGGCTGTCTTTTAGTCACAATGACTGTTTGTCTATATTTGAATTATTATTCTAAATCTTAATATATTCAGAATGCATGTAATTGGAGCTTTTCTCCCCAGGCCTCCGCTGAAAATGGACCTTTATGCAGTCTGACTCTCCTGGTTAACAAATGTAAAATAAAATAAAAAATAAATAAAAAAATAAAATAAATTTTATTTCAAATTTTATACCACAAACAATGATAGCCATTTGCTAACAAAGCAATACAGTCTCACAGTGAAAATGGACCTAGCATAAACAGTAAACTTCTCTGCCCTTGAAACTAACATTTATTGAAATGACATTGAAACCCACATTTAAAGAAAATGCATTTGGAGAGTGTCAGATTAAGTTTACAAACCATTGGCCACACACACATTTTAGTACTATGAACACATGACATGTTTTTTTTGATTCACCATCACAATTGCATTAAATTATATTCCTTGTATAATACAGCACCACTTGTTAGAGTATGTTTTAAATTTGTAGTTTTGAACATTTTTCCACTCAACAATGAAAGAAATCCGATGAATCAATAATGACAAAACCATCCATTTCAGAACATTTCAACTATAAAAGACCACCCAAACTGCTGTCTTTACAATCCACCAATATCAGTCAATACTGGCAGAAAAAAGACAGAAAATCCAACCGAGGATGGCCAAACAATGAAATCCACAAGTGTTCTGATTAAAATGTAGTCCTTTAATACAAATAAAACTTCGACTTGAAGATAAAATGAAAAATAAAAAGCTCAAAACTGTCCCTTGAAGATATCCGATAAGCGCTTTTGACTGTTGTCTTCCTCAGATTGTGGATTTCGTTGTTTGGCCATCCTTGGTTGGATTTTCTGTCTTTTTTCTGCCAATATTGACTGTTTTTGTGACAGACCACCTTTAGCGTTTGGGAGTTATTTATTTATTTATTTAATATCAGTCAATACGCTTGATCTCTGTAAAAGTAAAACTCATTTGAATAATTTCACGTTAAAGAGATTGGCAACTAATGACGATGTCGCTGCTGGCTAAAAACTTCACATTTCAGTGTTTCATCTACAAATTCAGTGCCTACTGCCCTTGAACTATAAATTACCTATATTACATTAAAAATGGTAAACTGGTAATATTGCAAAATGGAATGACTGGCAAACCAACAACAGGTTCATAGCTACTAGGTAGAAGACACACTCACATGTATATCACCCCCATCCCTCCTTAAATTTCACTGCAGTATTAGCAATCCATTTACATGATGTGGGAGTAAAACCCATAGTCTTCACCATCAAAGGCAAGTATACTACCTGCTGTGCTAGTAACACTGCTTTTAAAGGTTATAGCACAAACACTGATGGTCATTTGCTAAATAAAATTAATGCATGAGCAGCATTAAACTTCTGTTCCCATGAAACTCACAATTCCTTTAAAATGCAATGCACTGAAACTCATTTCCTTGAGTAGTGTGGTAGTTGGTGTAGAAGATCCAGGCTCTTGTCTACTGTAACCAAGGCTCAGGGTTTGAGCCTGAGTTAATTAACCAACCTGCCATCCCTAACTAGGACATCACACACACACACACACACACACACACACACACACACACACACACACACACACACACACACACACACACACACACACACACACACACACACAAACACAGCCTCCACACTTGATGGCATTCACACATACTCATGAACACACATACGCACACACAGCCTCCTGTCTACCTGAAGGCATTCATGCACACACTCACCCATACACACACTAGTAGACACACATACAAACACACACCTAACCTAACTGCTTACTAATCCCCCTATTGATATCTCCAAGGCAGATGTACACTCACACACCCTCACATACCACCTAACACTACCTGACCACTCGACTTTCCAGAATCTACTTCTATTTTTTGACCATGTTCATTACCAGAAACAGCCAGAAACAGCTGAATCTCTTGGCTGTATAAATGTCCTACTACAAGCAGTTTGAATAGAAAGCACATGGCTAATTGAAATATGCCTCTTCCTCAGCCTGCCTCACTGGCATTTAACATGGCCATGGAGACAGCCCACTGGCTGCTGCACATCACTTGGTAATCTTTCTGATCTTACTAAAACAGACAGGTATCCATTTCTTCTTTAGTATTAAGCTATAACTTTGCTGAAACATTTCCTCTAAAGAAACTTGACTCTTTTACAATAATCTCTTTACACACTTTTGCATTACTTGTGTTCTTCCATAGTTAGAGAAGCACACACTGTGTTACAGTATATATGTATGTACTTCAATATTTAAGCAGTTTACATTAAAACATAAAAACATGAAAATTGCATAACAGATGGAAGCAAATAAACTAAAATGTACAATGATCAAAAAATGCCCTCTGACAGGATCTACACTGACAGTAGTGAAATTCTACTGAAGATCATAATAACCCCCTACATCTCCTTATATAGCCAAACTGAGAAAAAAAAATGTGAGAATGATCTAAGCAATTTACTCATGTAATATGCAAGCGTACAGTTTCTCAGAATCCCAGACAATACTGGAAAGAGATAAACTGTCCAGCAGGGCATGCCAAAACCATCAGCAACTCACACAATTTCAGCTTCTGAACTTGCTTTGGAATTCTCCAACTCTCTCCAATCATAGAATTCATTTAACTCCCCAACCCACCTCCACTCAAACCATACCTCCCCAACTCTAGTTTAAGGAAAACAATCAAAAAGAAATCAACACAACAATGCAATCACTATCCACAATGGTGCTCCAGGCTCTGGTAGTATTGTAGCATGATTGATAAAGAACCATGGTGAACTTATATTGCATCACATTCAGTATGTCTTGAAACAATCTTTGCCTTTGACATTCTTCCCAGATATATTTTAAAAGACAATCATGATCCTCATCCCAAGTGTTCCAAAACCCACCACCTCAGCAGACTATTGACCTATTTCTCATATACCACTCATAAGGAAACATCTAAAAAAAGGAGTGTGCAGCCAACTTATCTTCTACATGTGCAAATACACTACTCTTTCATTCCCACCAGCATAGCTTTATAAAACAAAGAATCTCCCAGACTGTTCTACACACCTTAACAGACATGCCTCTGGCATCTTCATAACACTGTAAACCACAAAACATATTGCATCCACATTGATGGATGGATGGTTGGATGGATGCATGGATGAATGGATGGATCATTAACAAATGGGTGCACTGGCAATCTGTTCAACATCATATATATTGGATGCTTGGGAAAAGAGATGAAAAGAGGACTGAAATAGTAAAGTTGTATTTGCTGAGAAAGACTCATAATTTAAAGTTTTTGTCACAGATAGCCTCATAATGCTACTGCAGCAGAATAAAGCAAATGATGAGTTTTATACTATAAGTATTAATAGTAAAACAAGGAGATACCACACCTATATCACTTGCACAAAGCAGTTGCATTGCATCCAGCTAGCCAGCTAGTCAGCCAGCCATGCAGCCACCAATTTTCTAAACAGCTTGTGCTAATGAGGGTCATAGTGATAGCAGGCTGATCAGGACATACTAGATTGCCTTATCCAAAGCAATACTCTCTGATTCGTCCTTTGAGCCCCCTTACAGTGGGCTAAATTTGGTTCACGTCCTTCATGAGGCACCTGGAAGCATCCTGTCACATATATATTAATATGTGAAGTAGGAAAACGTTTCTTTATGGGGATTGGTGCAGATGAGTGAGTCATGTCATCCTTCAGCTAATTGTAGCCTTCAGTAAAGTGTTTTTGTGAAAGCAGCTCATGTCTAGTTTTTCAACTGGCTCATCTTGACAATGAATATTGTCCATACTAGTACACATATATAACACCCCTTAGGTGCCCAAACCAAATCATCTGATTCCTCCCAACCCTAAGAAGCAGTGGCTATTATCCAGGATCATCTTGGGACTGTGACATTTATTACATTTAATATTCTTCTGATTTAAGGGTAAGGAGGCCTGAGGCTTTGCAATGCTGATAGGATTATCCTTGGAAAAATCAATCAATTTGCTTTTATTAGGCAAAGTTCAAAGGACAAAACCACCGCCGTAACAGGTACAAGCATGCAAAATCTGATGGTAATGTTACTCAATGCTAGAAGTCTAAATCTCAAAATGCACTCTCTTGAGGCACTCCTAAAAATGGAAAACATCGATATCTGTGCAGTAACTGAGACCTGGTTTAAGGCTCCAGAGAGCACCCCTGAAATACCAGGCTACAACTCTTTCTACACTTTTCAGCCACCAAACCAGGACTGAAACACTAAAGGTGGAGGAGTGTCCATATTCACCAAGGATATTCACACCACCAGGCTAGTTGCCCAACACAATGCATCTGAAATTCTCCAGGTGCAACTAACACTAGGTTAAGACTGCAATCCAAATTGTAGCTTGCTACAGATCCCCCACCATGCCCCAAGATTCTAACTACACCTTTCTAAACATACTGGAAAATATTAAGATAGAACCAAACACCCTAATACTGGGTGATTTCAACTACCCTGCCATTAACTGGGAAAACTACTCATGTACCAACACCTTTGCCCAACGGTTCTTGGAATTCATAAATTCCAATGTCCTGGATCAACTAATCCATAGTCCACCAGGGGCTCCAATATCCTAGACCTGGTCATTACCAGCATGGGAAATCAATGCTCCACACCTATGGTCACCCCCCCTCGATCAGGTCAGACTATAAGCTAATCACCCTTAACCTCCACATCCCACCCCCACCCCCAGTAAGGAAACCTCCATAAAAAACTTCTCCAAAGCCAACTTCATGCTACTCAAGTCAGAAGTGACAAACTTCATGACACCCATGCTGACGGGAACTGAAAGTTTGACTGCTGAGTCCTACACTAAGGCATTGTATGAGCACACCCACTCATGCATGAATCGTGCCATCCCAAATAGAACCAAGATGCTCTCCTCCAAAAAAAGGAAGCCAGTCTGGTGGCTCCCTGCCATAAACAAAAAAAAGGAAGAAACTGTTGCAGAAAAGGGGAAAATTCCAGGATGCAAAAAACTCCCTTACCAGCCTCAGTAAGAAGCTGAGATCCCTCATAAAATCCTCCAAAGCTAGTTATGAAACTAAAATTGCTAAAGATTCCAAAGACAACCACAAGGCATTCTATAACTATGTCAAGAATCTAAATGGCAATGCTCAGATCTGCTCTGAACTACAACAGAGTGGTATTAAATATACTGATCCCAAGGATATTGCCAATATCCTGGCAGATCAATTCAGTGCCAACTTCACCCCATTCTCAACCCCTAAATGCCCTAGCTCAATACCGGAAGATTGCCAAATTCCAGTAATAACAGCCACACAGGTAAAAAAACGCACTCTGCAAAGCTAAGAATACAGCAACCATGGGACCAGATGACATTCCGGGCTATGTACTACATGAACTACAAAAAGAACTGGCACCTCACCTAAGTGTCATGTTTAATCATACCCTCACCTCAGGCTTTGTGCCCACTGAGTGGCGCACAGCTACAGTTATCCTACTCCACAAGGGGGGATCAACTTTGGATCCCAGGAACTACTGCCTCATCAGTCTGACAAGCCTGATCTGCAAGGCCATGGAATGTATTATCATGGAACTTATAAACAAAGACATTGGCAAACTTCAAACACTGGACCCCACCCAGTTTGGGTTTGTGAACGGCCGATCTTGTCTCCTGAACCTGATTGACTTCTTCGAATCAGTCTCCAGAGCCGTGGACAAGGGTAAGATAGTCCACACAGCCTATCTGGACCTCGCCAAGGTCTTTGACACTATCCCCCACTTTGGAATCATAGATAAGCTTACTATGCTGGGCATTAATCCCTACATCACTCAATGGGTTGCCAACTGACTTACTGACAGAACCCACACTGTCAAAGTAGCTGACTCCAAACCCAGCTCCAGACAAGTGACAAGTGGAGTACCTCAGGGTTCAGTCCTGGGACCACTCTTGTTTGGTATCTAATTCTCTGAAGTACTGGTCAATGCTAAGGGACTCTGGCTAACAAAATTTGCAGATGACTGCAAACTGGGAGCCGTTATTGAATCCCCAAATGATGTGGATACTCTACAAAAGGGCCTTACAGAAACAGAAGCTTGGTGCCAGAGCCATGGGCGCAAGCTCAATGCCAAGAAATGTGTAGTTAACCCCTTTGGGAAAAATATGTACCTGTGAATTATCACATAGTAGGCAGCACACTAAACACCGAAAGTGTGATAAGAGACTTAGAGACACAGGTGGACAGTGGTCTCACCTTCAATAACCACATCACCACAACAGTCAGGAAATCCTTCTATGTGGCACACCTCATCACTAAGGGCTTTTCATCCAGAAAAAAAGAGGTCATTGTCCCACTGTACTCATCCCTCATTAGACCCATTATAGAATAGAATGCCCCATTTGGTATGTACCTCTCAAGAAATCTGCAACAACTCGAAAGGCTGCAGAAATACCTCACTAAAAGAATTACAGGCCTAAAGCAAATGCCCTATGCTAACCACATTAAAAAACTCCAGTTATACTCTGTCGCATATCGTCTACTCAGAGGCGATCTCTGCTTAACATACAAGGCCATGTCAAACCCAGAGCTATTGGACATGCTACACTTAAAGAAATCCTAATCCTTCAGAGCCACACGCTCCAGGGATCTAAACCTTGTCATCACAATAAACAAAACATGCTGGAGGGATAGGTTCCTGGCCCAGAGACTTCCCAGACTCTGGAATAGAGTGCCCATACATGTCAAGCAGAGCGCCTCTTTAGCCCTCTTTAAAAGGAACCTTGAAGATTGGATGGGAGAAATGAAATTCACCCCGGGGATCAAGTCAGTTGCCCTGCTAGACAGGGATCCAGGGAAGTAGATATTGTGGGAAGAAATAGCCAGGGAATTGTTATGGGTAGGCTTGTATAGGCCCTAGGGCCAATAGCCTAGTAACAACCTATGAACCTATGAATCTATGAACCTAAAATGAGGGACAAGACAAAAAAAATCACAAACTAACCTCTTGTGATCAATGAAAAAGAGAATCTCACCATGGAGGTGGGTAACAGATCCCACCACTGCACTGAGAACTAAGGGTGCTGTCCTCCCACATGCACATGGCAGCTAGTTGAGCATTCATCATAATTGTAGAGCTCATACTTCACATATGTATTTATTATTTATTTATTTCACATTTTTTAACCTGGTAAGTCCAAATGAATTTGCAAACAAACCCATTTTCAGTGGAGACCTGAGGGGAAAAGCCCCAACAAACATAAGTAAAGATAAAGTGACAATATACAAATATTAAATAGCAATCACAATACAAAATAATTGCAAAAAAGAAAATGTTATTAACTATTCATTTATTTATTTGATTGTTTTCAGTTTGATTACTGTAGAAGAGTCCACTGGGCCCAGAGAGCCCATTTTCAGTGGAGGCCCAGGGAGAAAAGCTCCATGAAACAGATTACAGTAAAGATAGCGGCCAATAAAAATAAAAGTACAAGTACAAATACATATCAAATAATACAAAGCATGAGCAATACTGCCCATAGTGGAAAAATATTGTGCAGATACATTTTAACAAGTTCACACAGTTAAAGTCAAAAGTCAAAATCTATTTACAATATTTACGGAGTGTGAGAGATCATATGGGAATTAGCTATAGAAGGTTATAGCCAGCTATAAGGTGCTTAGGAACTCGGAAGGATGCCCTCCCAGGGGCTTTTGTTAAAGAGTTCCTGGTTGGGAGAATGCAGTTACATTTCCATTTGGAGGAGAGGTAGGTGTAAAGCTGAATTTTGAAGTTGTTTGTATTTGACATTGTCCTTAGTGTGGAAGGGACAGAGTTCCATTTCTTACCTAAGGAGAAGGAGAGTTGTCCAGCAGGATGTTTAGGTTTGTGGACAGTAATTAAGTTTTGGTGTTCAGATCTGAGAGTTCTATTTTGGATGCACGGAGGAAGGATGTTAGAGTGGGGCATTTGGTTGGATTAAATATTAGTCTATATGGTGTAGCGAGCTGGAGGAAGCCCAGGTAATTTGTGAATACTAACCAGTTTTGGGATTGGAGCGTAACACAGTGATGAGTGGAATGTCTAGCTTTGGTGGCAAATTTAGAAATTTTGTTATAACAGCTTTCAAGTTTGGAAGTGATGGAAGAGGATAGGTTAGTTAGTAGTGGGGTACCGTACAGAAGGGAGGGAGGGAAGGAGATAAGAGGAGGCCAGAGTGTGCTTGCTAGATGTAGAGAGGAAGTGGTTGTTCCTGTATAGCATACCTAGTTTTTGGTGGGTTTTCTTTATATTTTGCTGAATATGGATGTCGAACTAGAGGTGTTCATCTATAGTTACACCAAACAGTTTGGGAAATGGAACAACTTTGATTGGAGAGTTGCTTTGGCTAAGGGTTTGGAAGGAATTTTATCAAAGAAGAAAGATTTTGGGGGTGTGAATAGTAGTATTGTAGATTTGTTAGCAATGAGAGAAAGGTGATTTTGATGCATCCAGATCTCAGTAGTTGAAAAGGCAGTCTGAGTTCTAGATAGGAGTTCAGTGAGGTTAGAGGCAGAGCAGACAAGTGTAGAGTCATCTGCATATTGGATATTGGCATTAGGAATAGTAGAGTGAAAGTTATTGATAAAGATATTAAACAACATTGGTCCGAGGATGGACCCATGTGGTACTCCGGTAGGGGTGGGTAAAAAAGGTGAGGTGTATTTGCATTGATAGCAAGCAACCCATTTTCGGTGGAGACTCAAGGGGAAGGAGCCCCAGCAAACATAAGCAAAGATAAACATACAGGACAAAAACTATTAAAAATAACACTGCAAATATGAAACTAATTATAAAGAGAAAAACAAAAGAAAAAATTATGAACATTAAGGATTGCACTGATAGCAGTGGTCTAGACATTTACTACATATGAGAGTAAAAACAAAAAGATAATCATTGTTCAAAAGAAGGACAATGCATAGACATTGATAGGAAGTGGGAGGGATTAATAGTGTGGAGAATAGGAGGGAGGAGAGAAAGGCGGGGGCTATAGTAGGGCTATAGCAGTAGAGCTGAAGGTTTAGGAGGTTAGTTTAGGCAGAAGTTACTAACAGAGAAAGAAAGTTAGGAGTTGCAACAGGTTATACAGTAGGACAGACTAAGACTACTTGTGGTCAAGGCAATGGCATAGTTTCAAGTTTAGTAGATGGGATTTAAGCTCCTTATAAAACAGGGAAAGAAAAGGTTGGATCTAATATGGAGAGGGAGTTTGCTCCAATTTAGTGAGACAGAGTGTTTGTAAAATAGTTTGCAAATATTCATTTTGTGTTTATAAACTGAGATAAGGTACTGATCATCACTCCGGAGAGGCTGGGTGGGGGGGGGGGGTAGAGAGTAACATGGGAGCCAAGAGCAGGGCAGGCAGAGTGGTTGTTGAATATGGAAAAGGTAGTGTGGAGTTGCAGTTTTAGGAGGAGAAGGTGTGGAAATTCCAGCCACTGAAGTTTGTTTAGTGAAAGGCAGAGATGTGAAGAGAGTGGTTGGTTTAGAATAAATCTGGCAATTTTGTTGTATGTTTGTTCCAGTTTCTGCATTGAGGTAGTTTGGAGATTGACAAGGATGGGGGAAGTGTATAGAAGACTAGGTAAGAGAAATGCCTGTGCAAGGGTATGTTTAGTGGCAGTAATGAGGGATTTTATGTTGCTATAAAGTAGTCCACGTTTTTGGTGTTTTTTTTGATGGCTTGTTGTATGTGCAAGTCATATTTGAGTTGTTGATCAATAATTACCCCAAGGAGTTTGGTGTGTGAGGCAGGGAGATAGTGGTGCCATCTAGGGAGAGAAGAGAAAAGATGAATTTAAGGTGAGAGAGCATTTGAGATGGGAAGAGAAGGAGTTGAGTTTTCTTAGGGCTAAGGATTAACTGCTTGTTTCTGAGCCATTTTTCAACAGAGATAAACGAATTCTGTGTTAGTGTGTGTAGTTCAGAGATAGTAATGGAGATAGATAAGAGAGTAGAGTCATCTGCATATTGTATTACAGATGAGAGACTGCAGGATGAATTTAGGTTGTTGGTAAACATTTTTAAAAGGAGCATTCCAAGTATGGAGCCTTGGGGTACTCCTGTTTGAAAAGCAAGGAAGGGTGAGAAAGCCTGCTGCCCTCTAACTGCTTGCATTCTGCCAGTAAGATAGGACTGGAACCAGGCAAGAGTACAAGGAGAGAGGATTAGGTCTGAGAGTTTGTTAAGAAGAATGGGATGAGACACAGTATTGAAGACTTTAGAGAGATCAAGGAATAGACAGGAGACGAGGAGGTTGTTGTCCCTAGCTTCTGCATCCTTTTGAGTAAAGGATAGTAAGGCAGCCGAGGTACTGTGTTTAGGGTGGAAACCATGTTGAGAGGGTGTGAGATTTTCGTGAATGAGCTAGGACAGTAGATGAGTATGTATGTATGCATTTTTCAAGGATCTTAGAGAGTGGTGAGAGAACAGTGATTGGTCTATAGTTAGAGGGTTCAAGAGAATTGCTACTTTTGTGCAGAGGAGTGGTATAGAAAGATTTCCATATTTCCGGTATGGTAGATTCCTGAATGGAGCGGTTGATTAAGATAGATACAGGATATGCAATAGAGTCACCAGCAATTTTCAGAAATTGAGGGGGGAGTTTACTAGTGGAGGGAGAGTACGGTTTTAGTTTAAGAAGCAGGGATTTGATATATTTAGTAAAAACAGGTCACAAGGTAAAAGGCTGAGAGACAGAGGAGTGTAGACACTAATACCTTACAGAGAATATAAGGAAGGGAAATAAGAATAGCACAATGGCCGCATGAAAAGAGAAATCAGCACACATTCACTAAGGAAGAGGAACATGTGGAATTAGGTCAAAGGAAACAAAATGAGTTAGTTACAGTATACAACACATGACTGCATATTGCACCACTTTAGCATTAACCTCAAAACCAAGAATATGCAGAATTGTGCGTGGAGGTTATAACAGATTCTAAGAAGCAAGACTTCACTGTAACAGTTTAGCTGTCTTCATTAGGGATACTGGTGAAAGCTATTGAGATTAACATAGATATTTACAGAGTAAAAATGTACAAATGATGCTACAATTGCAGAGAGGAGAAAGATTTGATTCAGAGCTGTTAGACGCTGAGGTTAGATGCAATGGTTGTAGCACTATCACAGTCCATACAAATTGTGAGCTTTATTTCATGCGAGGATGTAGCTAGGTATATGCCAGGTACCAAATGGTCTATACTCTTTGTATTCATTGTATGTAAAAAATGTGCTTGAATTTAAAATAAAAAAGGACAGACACATTTACCTTGAATTTATTTTATATATTAAATAAAAAGATTTTTGCGTTATGTTTTTTTTATTCTTTCCTTAATCCTGTATCTTTAGAATTTTTTTTCTCATCTTGAAAAGATGCAGCCCACATACATGTACAGTCTGAGGTAGAGGGATAAACTTTCAGGTGACAAAAAGGGGTCTGTACTCAAGATGTTTAGGTACATTTCCAAAGAATTCTGGCTATGACATTGGCTGTGCGTTCTTTGATTGAGCTTTTATTTTAATGCCTCATTTAACATAATATCATTAATTCTACCTGTCATCCTACTTATGAAAATAACTTTCAGAAACATTGTTTTGAAAAAAAAGCTCTTATTGTATTTTAATAACAAAGAAGAATCAGAGTTAAATAAAACAAACAAATAACTCTTTGCATATGTCCACAGCTGCATAATATATTAGCGTAATACAAATTAACAACAGTTAATATTTGTCAAGCAAATCTTTAGCAATGACTTAAAGGAATGAGTAATATTAGAAGTTCTCAGCCTAATTGTATGTAGTTTTTTTCTATTAATTTTATTGCTATTTGTTTATCTTCATCAGTAAAATTTCCATTATTAATTTTTGTGGAATGATTCCAAAACATATTGTCAAATTGTAAAAAGTCTAATCTAAGAATTCTATAAATCTGTAATAAGTAAGACTTATTATCCATTTCTTTATTATTGATATTAATTAGGAATTCCAATATTTCTTATCTAAGTTAAATATCTTATTTATATTTGAGTTTATAAAATCCCTACATATTTGTAGCATTAACCAGTTATTAGACTCAGAAACATTTTTACATGTACTGACTGTACTCTTTAGCAGGAATTAATCCCGTTCTGGATATAACTGTGTACAAATTAAATATATTCAGGGTGACTTGTGGTATAATCTGCAGCCTCTCCTGCAGTAAGTTAGCATCAAGGAAAGAGTAAGAATGGGAATCAAGTTTAAAACAGACAAAGCAATAGGAAGAAAAGGCCAACGGGCAGTTAATGACTGATACAGGCAGACAGATACAAATAGAAGCACGTAGATAGCAGTCAGAAAAAGAGTATACTGACTGAGAGAGGGAGAGTGTGTGTATGTGTGTGCGTGCGTGCGTGCGTGTGTGCGTGCGTGCGTGCGTGTGTGTGTGTGTGTGTGTGTGTGTGTGTGTGTGTGCGTGCGTGTGTGTGTGTGTGTGTGTGTGTGTTTGTGTGTGAATAAAAGCGAAAGAATTGTGTGGTATATAAAGAGAGCTCTTGAGAAAAAGTGATTGCTAAGGAAAACCAATTTCTTCCAAAATATTGAGGACTACAGGAAGATTCCGATGGAAATCAGATTGCTAAAAAGTGGTGAAAATGGGGAATATGGTCAGAATAGGGATGAAAGAAAAATGTGGAATATTTTCTTTTCAATAGTTTGAGAGGAACAGGGAAGTCATGATAAGAAGGAAAGCTTTAATGTCAGAATAATCAGGGACAAAGATGAGAAGAAATTTAAAGAGCTTTGGAAAGACAAACTGGAGTATTCATACTGCTAAACTCTCAAGATTTTTGCAGAATGTCTAGATTTTTGGCTCATATTTTTGGTCTGTTCCTCATAAAATTTGTGGATTTCTGGCAAATCACTGGTATGATTTGAGGACTGAAGTCATGAAATAATGACCTATATTTGAGTTTCTGACTTCAAATCCTTCATGAAATATATGTTAAAACAAGCCTTGTTACTCTAACAACTTTCTAAGTTTATAAGAGCAGTATTTAAAATATGTCCCTATTTTTGGGCCTTAGTCTACCCATTTTGTTGGGTTTTGTCCAGATTTCTTCCACTAAGAGGTTAAGAGGCATGAATGCATCATTTAAACTCCCCAAGATTAAAAGAGCTGCAGACTTAGTCTGCTGAACGTCTGGCTTAATATTGAAGTATGATTTAAAAACATGAAGTGGTTCTAGAAACCTGGGAGATGATAATGGCGCTTTGTTTCAGCAGAATAGGCCAGCAAGTAGTCAAACAACTACAAACCTGTAAGACTAGTTCAGGCCTAGGGAGGGATAAAAAAGGACGTTCAAAAGGCTAGACAGAGCAGAGAGCACTAATTTCCCTTTCATATAAGTAATAATATTACCTAATAGAGCAAAGTCCTTGACCATTTAGTGTGACAAAATTCCATGTATCGATCAGCTGAGAGGATAAAAAAAATTGCCCACTGAATGAGGTGCATCTATGCATCAGCAACAGCTGTACCACCATGCAGTGTTAAATCAGAATACCCTAAAGGGCAGTTACCTTACTGGAAATTATTCAGTATTAATGTATGATTAACCCTTTTTGAGTCCTAGGAGGAGTGACTGAGGCTTTTCTTCCTGAAGGTTTTAATGCACATTGTGAACAAAAAAATCACTTCTAGTATGTAAACATTACTGTAAATAGTTCAGTAGCAATAATGGTTGACTTCTTGCTAATACTGGAGCTCCAAAAACAATCAAGGCCTTTCTAATGTTCCTAGTAAGTAATCCTCAGTATGTGTACCAATGCTGTCTGTAAAATGATTAACTTTGTGAATGAGTAATGTGTATAATACTGTAAGGTAAGGGTATCATTTGTAAATTACTTGCACCTTGTAAACTTTGTAAAATTTTCCACATTAAGACTTGGAACTACAATGGCCTTGTTCATTGCTGAAAGTGTCCTAGTATCAGCCCACCCACACAGAGAACAAGAACAGTAGTTTTGTTCATGAGAGATTGATCTAATCAGTGATTGTAATGCCAAAGATGTAAGAGGTGACAATGATGTTATGTTACATTTACTACAGAAAATACATGCTGTTGCCTAAACCTATCCGGACAATGCTCAAGCAAGTTGCTATATACATCTCAATATATATCTAGTAAGTCAACAGTATTGTTATCCAGCTTGGGGTATTTTTCTCAGGGATGTACAATACAATAACATACCATACTGTAGTTTGGAGATATTAGTAAAGATATGGACATGTGCATGTATATCTTTAATGATACTTCTAACCATTTCTGAAAATATAAGAAGTGCTGCAAGCCACATGCCAAGTATTAGCAGCAGGCTTGCTTGTGTGACTTGTATGTGTCAAATGACATAATTTATACACATCTGCCTCATTTATATTCAACAATGTTAATGCAGATATAAAGTGCTCATACTTTATCTGCTCGAAGAAACAAAGGTATATATTTTTCTGAATGCATTCATGTTATTCACATCCAGTTAGTGTCCCTTGTTTTACTGGTGCTTTATTTGTGCAAGGATCCTCATCAAATGTATTGTGTCCAAATCTATGATTCCATTGTTAATATATGAAAAGTATATTTTATTTATTATTTATTTATTTTATTTATTTTCCATAGCTCTGTCCACTCATTGACGGAATGTACATCTCACATTGAATGCTCCATTGTGTAGATGTACTAAATCAAGTCAGTTTGCAGAAGATACCTTGTTCACTAAAACTGAGGCTACTGTTCTTGAGATATTGCTAGCATTTGCAAATTTTGATATTCATCAATTTGTGAATAAACAAAGCCGCACCTCTCAAGATACATACATGTTTCACTTCTCCCTTTTATGTTGTTTTTCTCTTCCTTCATGTGCAAACATGAATTCACGCTTATAGTATTAGTGATGAGTGCATTAAGCATTATTAAAACAAATATGTCAAATTTTCCAGAAGTTATTACAAAAAAAAAAAGTCTTAAATGCACACCCCAAAGTGAGTGACTTTATACACACAGTAGTTCATATCGGCTTCCAGATGACACCTTGTTCCCTAATTTAGATGCTACCATTCTTCCCATATATGCATACATGTGGAAAGAAACAAAGCTGTGTAGGTCATGATGTATGCAAGTTATTTACATTTTACTATGTCTGTTTTTACTACCATCCTGTATGTGTGGATACACATGTATTCTCTCAATAATGCATTATTGGAGAAAATAAGAAAATATATTATATGATCCATAACACTGTAAGAACAGTCATCTATAAGTCACATAACCTATTATATTTCAAACTATTTCCTTACACAGATGTAGTACTTGTACAACATCATGTTAACTTGCAAATGACACTGATCTCTATTGATATACCTACCATTCTCAAGTAATGACTAGCAATATAAAAATATCAGTAGTATTCAAAAGTAAGAGAACTAGCAAGGCTGTATAGCTTTGGATTTGTGCACTTCTTTTTTGTATCATTAGGAGGATAGACTTTGTGGAGGGAGTACTGTAAAATATGCAAATAAAATTATGCAGACAGGACTCTAGTAAAGAATATTTTCCAGGTGAGCATCTCTAAATTAATACCACTGCCTCTGTAAGACCCCAGTCAGGTATGTATTTACCTCTTTGTTAACAATTCCCCAAGGAGTACTTTAAAGACTGTCTGCTTGTGAGAAAATATGGCGATGATAATACAAAAATTTCAAATATAGAAGCAACCTCCTTCCCACAGGATTATACCAGATAATGAACAGTTTGTGCTATTATGTATTTCTGGTCATTAACACAAGTAATTCAATCACAGACTGACTGCTAGTGTGGAGTGGTTATGGTAACCCAGAATGACTGGATACTAGATAGAAAGCAGTGCCCATAGTAATGTATAGCACCCTCCCTGCAACATATGAGAAATGCTGCTCACACACACACACACACACACACACACACACACACACACACACACACACACACACACACACAAACACACACACACACACATCCTGATTTACAAGAGAAAAGAAGATAACAATTAATGCATCTACCTGTATACTGTAGTAGCTACCAGGTTAGATGGGGTACAGTAACTCTGAGTTTCTACAGGAGACAGAAAACGAGACACTACTAATAGGTTCATAGGTTCATAGGTTCATACTAGGCTATCTGCCCTAGGGCATTTATAAGCCTAGTCAGAGTGTGTTTGGCTTTCACCACCCATTTTAAAATAATTTTGCTATGTCCTTTTTGAAGGTTAGTATACTGTGCCTCTGTCTAACAGTGACACAGAAGTGATACCCGGGGTAAACCTATGATCTCCCATCCACTCATCAAGATTCCTCTTGAAGAGAGTCAATGAGGGACTCTGCCTAACCTGGACTGGGATTTTATTCCAGAGTGAAGGGAGCCCCTGGGTTATGAATCTGTCCCTCCAGCATGTCCTATTTATTTCAGTGCTGAGGTTCAAGTCTCTCGAGCGTGTAGCTCGATGGGATTTGGATTTTGAGGTGCAGCATGTCCATTAATTCCGGGTTGGACATGGCTTTATACGTCAGGCACAGATCGCCTCTGAGCAGGCGGTATGCCACTGAGTAGAGCTAGAGTTTCTTTAACCGGGCAGCATATGGCATCTGTTTGAGCCCTTTGATCCTTTTGGTGAGGTACTTTTGGGGTCTTTCCAGTTGCTGCAGGTGTCTGGTAAGGTACATCGCAAAAGGGCATTGTACTCAATTATGGGCCTGATGAGGGATGAGTAAAGAGGCACGATGACCTCCCCTGATCTAGATGTGAATCCCTTCATGATTAGGTGGGCTATATAAAATGTTTTTCTAACCACTTTGGCCACGTGGTTGTCAAATGAGAGATTGCTATCAACTTGGGTCCCCAGGTCCCTAATTACTTCTTCTGTACTTAATGGATTACCACCTATGTGGTAATTTGTGGGCACTTTGTTTTTGCCAAAGGGGATGACTATACACTTTTTGGCGTTTAGCTTGAGGCCATGGCTCTGGCACCAGTTGTCTGTTTCTATGAGGCCCTTTTGGAGGATGCTTGTGTCGGCTGGAGTGTCAATTATGGCGCCCAGTTTGCAGTCATCTGCAAATTTGGTCAGCCACAGTCCTTCCGTGTTGGCCTGTACCTCTGAGAAATATATACTGAATAAGAGAGGTCCCAGGACTGAGCCTTGTGGGATGCCACTTGTAACTGGTTTGGAGTCTGACATGGCTCCAGCAATTCTAACTATGTGGGTTCTGTCCTTGAGCCAGTTTGCAACCCATCTAGTGACATAGGGGTTTATATTTAAGCTGGTGATTTATCTATAACGCCCGAGTGGGGTATCGTATCAAAGGCTTTTGCGTGGTCCAGGTAGGCTGTGTGGACCACCTTCCCCTCGTCAATGGCCTTAGTGACTGTTTCAAAGAAATCAACCAGGTTTAAGAGGCAGGATCTGCCCTTAACAAAGCCAAACTGGGTAGGATCCAGTGTCTGTAGGTCCCCAATATCTTTATTTATGAGGTCCATGATGATCCTTTCCATAGCTTTGCAGACCAAGCTAGTCAGGCTTATGGGGCGATAGTTTCCAGGATCCGTTGAGGCACCACCTTTGTGGAGAGGGACCACTGTTGCTGTACGCCACTCTTTGGGTACATATCCTGTAGTAAGGCTGAGATTGAACAGAATTTTTATGTTTGGGTTTAGCTCTTCTTGGAGTTCATGTAGGACACAGCCTGGGAAACCGTCTGGTCCCATTGATGCTGTGTTTTTTGCTTTGGAGAGGGAAGCTCTTACTTGAGCATCTGAGATGTCAGGGGGGGAGCACTCTGCTGGGATAGATATTTGCCCTTTTGGTGGGGGGGGGGTTTGCACTGAACCTGTCAGCTAGGATGTTGGCAATGTCTGTGGGTTCGGTGTATTTCTTGTCATTTTGGACTAATTCTGAGCATATCTGGGAATTCCCACCCAGGTTCCTAACATAACTAAAGAAAGCCTTGTGATTATCCTTAGTGTCCTGTGCAATTTTTCTCTCGAAGCTGGCCTTAGATGATTTTATGAGTGCCTGTAGTTTTTTGCTAATACTGATCAGAGATGCCTTCCCTTTTTGGGATTTTGCTCTATCATGCAGTAGTTTCCTCCTTCTATTGTATAGTTTGTTTATGGCTGGGATCCACCAGACAGGATGTCTGCCTTTGGAGGATTGGGACTTGGTTTTATTTGGGATTGCATGATCCATGCATTCCTGAAGGTGTTCATAGAATGCGTTTATAAAGGATTCTGCGGTCTGGGCTGCATTTTCCACAGACCCGGGGTTTTGAGGAGTGTGAAATTTGCATTAGAGAAGTTTTTCACTGTGGTTTTCAGGGCAGGGGGTGGAGTCGGAATGTGAATATCCAGTGAGATTAGTTTATGGTCTGATCTTACCAATGAGGGATACACTTCTGGGCTGGAGCATAGAGTCCCCATGTTGGTGATGATCAGGTCCAGTATGTTTTCTCCTCTTGTGGGAGTAGTAACAAGTTGTTCCATAGCATTTGAGTTTATATATTCTAGGAACCTTTGGGCTAGGGTGTTGGAGCTAGAGTAATGCTCCCAGTCTATGTTTGGGTAGTTGAAGTCGCCCAATATAATGGTGTTTGGAGAGACCTTCATATTTTCCAGTGTTCTCAGGAAGGCCGAGTGGGGTTCCTGGGTTTGGGAGGGTGGTCTGTAGCAGGCTATAAACTGGGAGGCAGTTTTACCCACTGTTAGTTGCACATGGATAATCTCTGATGCTTCATGCTGTGCCACCAACCTGGAGGTGTGGGTATCTTTGACAAATATTGATACTCCCACTCCTTTTGTTGTTCGGTCCAAGTTTTGGGGCCGAAAAGCATGGTATGAGGTATAACCTGGTAGTGCTGGGGTGCTCTCGGGAGCCTTGAACCAGGTTTCTGTTAATGCACAGATATCAATGTTCTCCATGCTAGGGAGAGTTTTGAGTGCGTGCATCTTGAGGTTTAGACTTCTGGCATTGAGTAGCATTACTCTTAGTTTCTTATCCCTTGTGATACCTATGGAGGTGGGTTTGTCTTTTGAGCCTTGCCTAAAAAAGGCACTATGGGGGTAGCAAGAGCCTTTGCCAATATCCAAAAGCCAAGGGGTGACAGGTGCAAGCCGTCCCTAGCGAAGCATTATGGCTTGTCGAACATGTCATCCCAGGCTGACATGCATTGGATCCCCTTTGAATGACACCAATACTTAACCAATTGTTGAAATTGATCATCTTGTCTTCATATTGTGGCATCATTCTTGGTGAGGGTAAGATGGTACTCAAGGTCAGGGTCATACCGGCTTGGGCTACATGCTCAGAGAGCTCCTCTATGTCTCTTTTCATGTAGTCCAGGGAGGTACGTCTCAGGTCATTCACACCAGCATGGACAATGACTGAGTCATATTTGTACTTGCCTTGGAGTGACCTGAGTGCTTGTGTTATGTGGCGGATCCTAGCGCCCGACAGGCAGCTCACCATGACCTTCTCCTTGTTCAGCCTGGTGAGTGGGACGTCAGTGTGTGTTAAATAAAAACAAATGATAACAACACAGGAGGCTCAGATGCAAAAGTTTACTAGTGTACACCAGGAGGCAAAAAACCATACAGGTACAGAGTTTTGTCTGACATGATGCAGGAAATACACAATTTTATATAGTCTTACATTCAAGCTGTGCCCACCTTACTGACGTGGTTAGTCACAGGGCACCTACATCACTATGGTCTACAATATTCTATTCATAAGAAAAAGCTGATGTTATACATTTTAAAAGTTTTCCCATGGGAATAATACAGCCTTGCAAAGCACCTGGTTAGTTATAATGTCTTTCTGCAAAATGTTACTCCTTCAAGGTTTCAGGCCTGCTCGAATACAATAGTTGGTTCAGTCTTGTAATACACTTCTTTGTTCTTCTTGCAACTTTACTTTAGCAGCTGTGTCTTATCTTTGATAACATTCACAAGGCCAATTATCTCAGAGGAAGGAAGAAGAATTTTCAATGCTTTATACATTTAATTTCCTGACTCAGCAGATAATCATTAGTGAAAAACATAAGCTTGCTGAGCTGGCTACTGCCAGGGTCAGAGTTCAAATACACTGCAGCTCCAAAGCTTCAAGCAATTACATGTAAAATCATTCTTATTGCCATATTGTAAATAGAATAAAATGCATTATATACTATTTGCTTTTAAACTAGCACTTTATACATGTTCAAATACATATTTTTCTAACATTTTCCTCCCTTTTAATACTTTTTATTCTATTCAGAAACATAAAAAATGTTATATCGTCCCCTAGCCTTCTCCTTTAAGGACTTTCAACTAGGCAAGTCATTTAGTTTATATTTCGGAAAAAGTTTCGTCTGGAATCAATAGTTCCAATTCAATGTCTTGGTGCAAAGTTTCAGTTACAGATATATCAACAAAATCTTTGACTAATCTTTTCATACAGGGGATCCCACAACAGACACATGCTCCTAATAGGAGCAGACCAACACAAATAGCAATCAAAATATTCATTAGGATAGAACCCCACCCACCAAACAGACTCTGGAAAAAGTTCGTCAGTGGGTTTGGGCCTGGTTCAGTCATGGCCGATACCTGCTGTATTACCTCTAGGTGGTCATTAATCTCGTGTCGATTGTCTGGTATGAACGCACAGCATTCTTCTTTGATAAGCGCACACGTACCACCTCTCGCTGCTAGGGTGAAGTCAAGAGCCATTCGATTTTGTAGCACAACAGTTCTCATTGCATTCAGTTCATCAGTCACTAGTTCGAGAGCAGAAAAAGTTGCGTTACTCATTACTTCGAGAAGCTTCGACAGTTTTCTCAACTCCCAGATTGATTTGACTGCTCCATATGCTGGAAATATTCCAGCCCAGGATATAACACTGTCACTCAAGTCCATATGAGTCAATTTTTCTTTATCTTTCACGGAATGATGGTTCTTCCAACCAGCTTCAATTTTTCCCATTGGATTTACAGGTTTTCCGATTGGATCTTCAGGTTTTCGGGCTACATCTCTTACATTTCGTATCTTACCTAGAGGTAATTCTGCAGTATGCCTTATAGCTGGAACCAGATAACCCAAAAAACAACTGCCGGACCAATTCTCAGGTAGCCATTTGTATGCTTTTTTCCCACAAATAAAATAACAGTTTTCTACTTTGGTACTGATCTTGGGTTAATTCTGAATGAAACATTTTCTTGTCTATAACAGACAATTGTTTATGCAAGACAGGATTTCTCTGCACATCACTTAATGTTGTTTTCATTAAGCTCAAATATGAATCATAATTTGTGTTACAAACAGTGCCTTTATCTTTAGCTTTAATATAGCATTTATAAGATATAGTTATGTTACAGTTACTCCAACCCACTTGGAGTGTATCATTCTTATAGAAACATACAATTCCCCTCTGTGTAATAGGCAAATACAATGCAATTTTGTCCTGTGATCTTACAGAACCTGTATCAAAAAGTAAATTTTCCCAAGTCTCATTTATCCCCAAGGGGACAGCGGACATCAACAGTCCTCCATATGTCGTTGGTATGGCAGTACAAACCCAGCAATTTGAAATGTTCATAGTCTCTACATATACATGCTTCATAGCTAGGTATGTGTTAAAGTTTGGATGCCAGTCTATAGACAGTTCATCACGTTTCTCCACTTTCACTTGTGTGGTTATATGTAGGAAGAACTACAACAAAAGGAAAGTAATCACAATCATAGTCAATAAATGCATAGTTAGCAAGATGATTAAACAATATCTTCGGGGTTGATCTGTATTTTTACTCATTTCGCTCTTGGCCATCCTGCCTTTGTTGTGTGTCAGTCACAAAATGTTTATCAAGCTGAAAATTCTTTACCAGTTTACAGTGCGTCAGGTGGACCCAGGACGACCTCTCAGCAACTTTGACTGCAGTAGGTATCGCCAACAGTACCTGGTACGGTCCTTCCCACTTTGGACTCGCCCAATTCTTCCTCTTCGTGACCTTCAACAACACCCAGGACCCTAGGGTCAGCACTGCTTCCAACGGTCTGGTCTGTATTTTATCTGAAAAAGAGTTCAACTGCAAAACAGTTTTATTTGTTAACAGTTTCTTCATATAGCTAGCTAATGAGCTGTCAGCCTCTAGTTCTGCAGGCATGAGAGCTTTCCACTGTGGCACATAATATGCCCTTCCAAATATCACTTCAAAGGGGGTCAAACCCTTTACATTTGGAACTGTTCTCATGCTCAGCAGTGCCAAAGGCAAACAGCAAATCCAATTCTTCTGTGTTTCATTTATTAACTTCCTCAACTTGCTTTTTAAAATTCCATTGTACCTTTCCACCAGTCCTGCAGACTGTGGGTGGTAAGCACAATGATTCTTCAAGGAGATCCCAAAGAATCTCCCAAGTTGGTGAATCGTTTGATTAACAAAATGTGTCCCATTGTCACTATAGATTCTTTCCGGTATGCCAAATCTAGGAATTATTTCTTTTATTAGGGCCTTTGCCACTGTTGCTGCATCCGGATTTTTAGTTGGAAAAGCTTCTACCCATTTGGAAAACATGTCTATAATTACTAAACAGTATTTTTTCCCTTCACATTTGTTCAGTTCTATGAAATCCATACAGATAGTATGGAATGGATATGGTGGTATAGGAAAACTCCCTTGCTTGGGTTTGAATGCTCCTTGTGCATGATGTTTGTTACAGATATGACATGCTGCACAAAATTTTTGTGTAAAGTTTGTGAATCCATATGTTTGGAATATTCGATTTACTAACTGTACCATCCCCCCTGTTGAGACATGGCACTGCCCATGGCTCAACAAAGCTGCATATCTAAATAAATTAGACGGCAATATTGTTTTTTTCTCTTTGGAGATATACAGTCCATTTTCGAGGATTGCACCTCGTTTCTCCCATTTTTGTTTCTCAGCTTTTGTAGTTAATGTCTGCATCATTTTTAACATTTCTAAACCTAAAATCTCAGAGGGTTGTAATTCCTCGGTTAAAAGTAAAGTTTCTGAGTCTGAGGCTGCTTGCTTCGCAGCTGCATCAGCTTTTGCATTTCCTTTTGAAATTGCATCCTGTTGTTTTGTATGAGCTAAACATTTACAAATAGCTACTTTAGTAGGTAACTGAATGGAATCTAACAAGTTCAAAATAAGTTGCGCATGATTAATCGGTTTGCCAGTAGATGTTATCATTCCCCTATTTTTTCATTGCTGTGCAAAAACATGCACTGTAGAGAAAGCATACTGACTGTCAGTATATATGTTCACACATTTATCTTTCGCTAGAGTACAAGCCCGTGTTAAGTTTATCAGTTCTGCTGCTTGAGCAGACAGGTTATGCTGTAAGGGTTGGGCTTCTAAAATCTCTGTATCTGTGACTACTGCATACCCTACTAGATTTTTCCCTGTAGGACCCTTTCTGCATGAACCGTCCACATAAAATGTCACCTCGGCATCATCCAAGGGCATATCAGTGAGGTCTTGTCTGGGCAAAGTTATTTGCTCAATTTCCTGCAGGCAACTGTGTGGTGTGCCATCCACAGGAGTTGGAAGTAACGTTGATGTATTTAATGTTGTACAACGTTCAATTACCATATGAGGTTGGCTCAGCAGTATGGTCATACATGAAAGATGTCTAGCAGGAGATAGATTTGCTATTTTCTCTTGCAGTAAAATTATCTCGACTGCATGAGGCACTCTCAATGTGAGAGGGTGGAACAACACCACTGAGGCCGAAGCCTGTACTGCCATTGCAGCTGCGACTACTGCTTGCACACAGTGAGGCAATGATCATGCCACTGGATCTAACTGTGATGAATAGTAAGCTATGGGGCGTTGCTTATCCCCATGCTGTTGCGTCAGAACTGACGTCATGTATCCCTGTTTACAATCTACGGTCTGAAAAAATCTTTTGTGGTAATTTGGAATTCCTAAAACTAATGATGAAGCTATCAATTGTTTTAGTCTGCAGAAAGCTGTTTCTGCTTCAGGTGTCCATTGTAATACATCTTGTGCTGCCATTGGTGTTTTATATACTAAATCAGCCAGTGGAGCAGATTCTAAAGCATAGTTTGATATCCAGCTTCGACAAAAATTAGTCGTTCCCAAGAAGGACATCATTTCCTTCTTGGTTGCTGGTTTGGGTGCCTGTAAAATCGTTGTTTTTCTGTCTTCGTCTAATATTCTACCTTCATTGGATATTACATATCCTAGGTATCTAACCTGTTTTCTCCAAAGTTGTAATTTACTTTTGTTTACTTTGTGTCCTTGTGCTGCTAAAAATTTCAATAATGCTATCGTATCCTCCCTGCATTGATGCTGGGTAGGGGCTGCTAGCAAGATGTCATCTACATAAAGTAGAATCTGACTACCTCCTGGTGGAGGAAACCCTGCCAGGTTGCTTGCCATTTCTTGTGCAAATATCGTTGGACTTTCACAATATCCCTGCGGTAGCCGAGTATAGGTATATCTTTTACCCTGAAATGTAAATGCAAACCAATACTGGCTATCAGGATGTATAGGTATTGAAAAGAAAACATTGCTTATATCTACCACAGTAAAATATTTTTGTTGTGGTTTCAAATCATTCAACAAGGTGTGTGGGTCTGGCACCGTAGGTGCTCTGGGTATTATTGCATTGTTTACAGCTTGTAAATCCTGTACCATCCGCCATTCCCGTTTGCTTTTTTAACAGGAAATAGAGGGGTGTTACATGGTGAATCAAGAGATTCTACCAGTACTCCTTCCTTGAGTAATGCTGCTATTATAGGCTTGATTCCTTGCTCTGCATCTTTCCTCAAGGGTATTGTCTTTTGTGGTCTAAATGCTGATTTTGGTGTAATAGTTACTGGTCCTGCTGTTTGAATAAGTCCTACATCTGATTTACCTGTTGACCAAAGAATATCTGGTATGTCACACAAGGCTTTTTCTTCTTCTTCTAATAAGAATGCTAATCAGCTGTCTTCACTAGTTTGTAAGTGTACAGCTGGATGTGTCTGTGTTAGCCAATTCAATTTCTGTTTTGTATTCCCTGTTCTGATAATTCTAAATCAGTTTGTTTTTCCCATCTTGTTACTTTTTCTCCTAAGTCTGCCCATCTCACATCCTTATTCTTTGTCAAGCTGACATGTGGTAGTCTATTAGATTTGTACAGTGTCATGAATTCCTGAGGTAATGAACAGCTTACCACACTGTTTCCCTCAGTATCCCAATACAAGGTTCGTAATACTAATCTGTTAGCAGGATTTTTGAACAACTCTTGCTCATATTCTTTATCAGGTCCTGGCATGCTACAGTAGTATAGAGTACAATGTAACAAATGCTGTTGGTCAGTGTCAAGGGAGGGGCCTTACTGATGGCTACATTCATCAGTTCTTCGGTTACTGCCCCTGGACCAGTCGTAACTAGGTCCTGGCTGTACCAGTAAAAAGTTTCACCCTCCGGTCGCACCACAAAAGTATCCATTTGTCTTTGTGCTTCCATACCCTGCATAGTGGGAACTACCGCTATGCCAAATATCTGCATAAGATCTCTTCCCAGTAAGTTTACTGGACATTTTGCAGTAACTACAATTTTACTTTTCTGAGTCATACCTGAAACAGGGTCAGTTATTGCTATATCATGGGAGAGTGGCTCCCTATATAGCTGTCCATTTGCTGCTTTCACTAGTCAGGTGATTCAGAATATTCTGGTAACTTTGAAGGGTGTATCAAAGTTCGTGACGCTCCTGAGTCACACAAGAATTTCACTTCCCTTCCTTCCACCAGAAGTGTAACTTCCGGTTTTGTGTCTGCCAAATAGAGCTCCAAGCTCAGTAATGCCAAATCTAAAATTTCACTTTCTTCATCCTCTACATCTGCTTGCACTTCCTCTGTTCCTTCCACTACATTTACATTTGCCCTTTGTTTGTTTTCCTTCCCTGATGATTTCTGATTTTCATCACTATCATATAGTCAGTCCTCATCACCTTTATTTTCTGTAGTCACCTTTTTATTTAGCCTGCAATCCCTTGCTAAATGTCCTTTCTTACCGCACTTAAAGCACTCACCTTTCTTTTTCTCTCTTCAAAATCTTCTGACCTTTTGTCAGATTGTCTATTTCCCTGGGTATTTTTCTTACCCTTTTTACCTGACTGTACTACAAAGACCTCTGCTCCATCTTCAGCTGTGAAGACCTGTGTCTTCTTTTTCTTTTACTATTAAAGTGTCTTTCAGCATGTCTAGCATATTCAAGTAAGGCTTGTAGCCTGCTTGTTCGATGATCTATCATATGCTTTGTAATAAAGCTACTGATAGGTGCAATGCAACCTTTCAAAACGCATTTTCAGTTGCTGTTCATACGAGGTATCATGTGTCTGATTTTCAGGAATAGCCATACCACTATGGTTATTGAAACATTCCAATAATCTACCATAGTACCCATCTACAGTTTCATTCTCCTGTTGTATGCATTGATTAATGCAATTCCAATCTGCTCTAGGTTTCCATTTTTCAGAAATTCGGTCTGTAAGACCTTTCACTCTGTTGTCTAATTCTGCGTCACTATGTGGGAGTGGTTTAAGCTCTGCATTACGAGGATTCCAGGTGCCACAAATCATGTGCCAGTCTGGACCCACAATCTGTCTAACTACCTTTTCTACTTCTTCCCCATTCAAGTGGTAACTTAGTCTCATACCTTGTAAATCTTGTAAAAACTTTGTGTAATTAACTTTTGGATGAGGGATTCCCTCTGTAGCTTTCCGAATATCTTCCGGTGTCCATGGTCTATATACTAGAAGAGTTGGGTCCTGCCCTTCCTGTCCTGCCTGAGGATTTGGTACCTCGATTAGTGGACAGATTTCTTCCTCACTCTCTTCTAGTGTGTTTCTCCCTATTTGATATAAGTCTGTGTCCCCAAGTGTTTTACGTGTCCGGGACCAAGTTTCAAAAGGATCTCTAACAAATGGTTTTAGTGCTCTTGTAACTTCAGGATAACGTGGAGGTGGACCAGCTTGTCCTCCTGCTTCATATCCTGAAAAAGGCATTGGAGGGGGCGGAGGGGGAGGGGCCGTCACTATTACTGTATTATTATCCTCTTTGTCTAAAAATAATGTTTTTGCATTTTTAGTTTTCTGTTCCCTTCGGTTTACTTCCTCAATCCACCTGTGTGCCTGAGGAATGCCTAATCGCTGTTGTTTTTTTGCCTGACCTTCTGCATCAGATTTAAGCTGATTTAAAAGTTTAACTAATGAAATCTTGTTTAATTTACCATCAAATCCATATTTATTAACCCATTTTGTATAATACCTTACATTATCAGTCCGTTGTAATTGCATATATTTTGCGTCATCAGTTAGGGGCGGATCTCGCGATATTTTAGTGCACTGATTTCCCATTCTAAAAGAAAATGTTACGTAATCCTTTTCACCACATGGTATTTCAGTTCCTTACACAGTTTATCTAGAATAACTGCCTACCTTATTCTGTTTCCCTGATCTCTAACAAAATATACAGTAATTTCCTTTTTGTCCCTGATCTGTATAACAAATCTCTGACAATGACATTTACTGTAACCTAGTCCCTGATCTAAAACAGAAAAAAGGCAAATATCTTCCTACCTGAGCCTCCTGGGTCGACCAGTTTGAGACCGCTCTTCGGCCGCAGATCAGAAAGTGGCCAGCCTCTCAAAACGACAATTCAGTCGGAGGTCTTTGTGTTTCAAGAAGAACCGTTTCGGTAACTTCTCCTGCGCAGTATTCGACCACTGATACACTCTGATCTGCAGCTTACCAAGGGAATTCCGATTCAAGGAGGACCAAACTGTTAAATAAAAACAAATGATAACAACACAGGAGGCTCAGATGCAAAAGTTTACTAGTGTACACCAGGAGGCAAAAAACCATACAAGTACAGAGTTTTGTCTGACATGATGCAGGAAATACACAATTTTATATAGTCTTACATTCAAGCTGTGCCCACCTTACTGACGTGGTTAGTCACAGGGCACCTACATCACTATGGTCTACAATATTCTATTCATAAGAAAAATCTGATGTTATACATTTTAAAAGTTTTCCCATGGGAATAATACAGCCTTGCAAAGCACCTGGTTAGTTATAATGTCTTTCTGCAAAATGTTACTCCTTCAAGGTTTCAGGCCTGCTCGAATACAATAGTTGGTTCAGTCTTGTAATACACTTCTTTGTTCTTCTTGCAACTTTACTTTAGCAGCTGTGTCTTATCTTTGATAACATTCACAAGGCCAATTATCTCAGAGGAAGGAAGAAGAATTTTCAATGCTTTATACATTTAATTTCCTGACCCAGCAGATAATCATTAGTGAAAAACATAAGCTTGCTGAGCTGGCTACTGCCAGGGTCAGAGTTCAAATACACTGCAGCTCCAAAGCTTCAAGCAATTACATGTAAAATCATTCTTATTGCCATATTGTAAATAGAATAAAATGCATTATATACTATTTGCTTTTAAACTAGCACTTTATACATGTTCAAATACATATTTTTCTAACAGTGTGCCTGACAATAGAGTCACCTATTACAAGTGTATCAGGTGTGTTGTTTAGCCTTAAGGGCTGTGACTGTTCGGCACACTGGCATGAGCTATGTGTTGTATGTGTTTTGTTTTGGGGTAGCGGTTGCTTGGGTGTCTGCTTTGGAGGTCTCTGCTGCTTAGGCAGATTTTTATTTAGAGCCTCGGAGTATGTTTTTGTGTGTTTATGTGTTTGGTTTGCTGTTGTGGTAGGTCTATGTGAGACTGGAATTGTAGTGAGTGTGGTTTCCTTCTCCTGCTGACTGGTTACGCCAGTACTGAGTTGAGAGAGCTTAGCCTCCAGTATGGATATATGGTTGCATCTCTCACATGTGTTGGAATTTGTTAGGAGGAGGAGAGGGTTGTCTGTGTACATGAGGCAGTTGTAACATTGCCTCAAGATTCCCAGATTCACCAGCTGGACCAGAGAGGAGATTGACAACAGACCTTTGGACATGCTAGAATGGTATTGGGAATTCCTTTATAATTGAAAAAAAAAAGGGCTAATGGGGAACAAGGTACTCAAGGGGAGTTTGTGAGGATGTAGTGCTTTTAATTTTTTAGTGCTGACTTATATAATTGCTTTAGTGGGCAAGTGCCAGGTAACTTAAATGCAATGTGTTACAGGTAACTTAAATGCAAAAACGACAAACAGTAACTTTCTTTCAAGTGAAACAAGGAAATAAGTACAGTAAGCAATGCAGATATCACTAGGGATCCACAGAAGCACTGAAAAGCCACGTTTTAGGTGGAATTAGCATTTCAGGGAAATAACAAGCAAACAAACAACAAGCATACAAACAAAGCTAGATTCAGCAGGCCTGGATCTAGTCTATGCTACAGCAAACAAGGTGTACCAATTTCAGTAAGAAACAGTTCAAATATGCAGGCACTATAAGCCTTTAACCAGAAATTCCCAGCTCAGAAGGGCAGAGTCCAGCCTCTCCTCCCACAACAGTGCAGACCACGAACCTTCTTAATGTAAAATAACTGGCCTGAAGCCCAAGTGCTTAAACCAGAACTAATATACTTTTAGAATAACAGACACTGAGCCCTCAATCAGCAGTTCCCAACTTAAAAGGATGTAAGCTACCTGTCCTGCCACCACAGTGCAAGCCACAAACCTTCCTAATGTAAAACAACTGGTCTGAAGCCCAAGTGCTTACTCCAAAAGACTTAGAACGATAGCTGCACTTTAATCAAGTTACTACCAAGCAGTAATAAATACAATTGAATACTTTAAAGAATGCCTGGATTAGTGCTCAAGTTATACAAACAAAGCTAGATTCAGCAGGCCTGGATCTAGTCTAGTCTATGCTACAGCATCTGAGCTTGTTGCAAACAATACTGTGTAAAGAACTCCCAGCACATATTCACAGAAAGCCACCCTACAACAAAAAAATAGTCTGTCAAGATATGTACTTAAATACCATCAACAACCCAAAGTCAGACTGACTGGAGTGAATAATCGGCCAGACTAATACTTTTCAGTGACTCAATTACAGCAACAATAACCAACTCTTAAACATAGTCATCAGTAAAATGCAACTAATAGTACAAATCACTTCTTTTTGGGACCAGTAACACAAAGGAGTTACCAATGTGCACCAAATGGACACCTAGATTGCACCAAATGCACATCTGGATTGTTACAATAACCCTAACTAACTGGTTGCAGGTAAGAAAATTGTCCATTGTAATACATTGCAATTTCTCAGCTACTTTGTTACAAGAAACTCTTCTGTTATTGTCATTATCTATATCAGTTTATAATACCATCTTTGCTAGAATGCTGACATTTTGCATTACCTACTTTGTAATCCCTCCCTAGTTATTACCTTAATATGTCCCATTTTTTTGATAAACTGTTTTTCAAATGAACTCCTTTCACTACCACTAGCATTACTTATTTCTAACTTTTCCCCTTTCATTTTCAGTCACCCAGCCAACCTTAAATCTTACTTTAACACTTACCTAGACCTACCACTACACTTTAGGCACTTATTTTCAGACCTTATATTTCTTCGTTGTTAACTCTAATGACAACAGTATGTGTATCTCCTGTAACACCTATAAGTAGTGGTATAAACTTAACCTTCTTTTGCCAATGCCTACACTTATTGGTACCCTAATTAACTAAATCTACCAAATGTTTATCACTATAGATGTATGACCTGGTCTTACTTCTTACTTGACCAGTCTGACATGAGGCATTCTGAGACGGTGTATGAATTGCCTCAAATTTACTAGCAACTAACTACCCCAAGATTTTATTTTGTTTTACATGTAACATATACATGTACTTAATTAACCTGGAGGCACAACCCACTACTCCCACCACTATCAATAAACAATCACACACCACTACACCTGCCTACATTGATGCAGTTAAGAAATCTGTGCAGCTGCCTCCCAGGTGTGCAGCATGAAAAACTCAGCAATCTAAAGGCACACCATTACCCATGCCCTAACAGCCTACTTCAGGAATTCATGATGACTGAAAGCCTGAACACCTAATATTAAACTTGACCTTCCTCTTAGAAAAAAACACCGTAGCACTGGATGTAACACAGCAGAATATCCAGTTTATTGTACGTAAGCACTTTCAAGGGTTCACCTCTTCATCAGACTTAGATAAAAATGACTTAAAACAACCACATTAAATAGTATTCCAATTAACATTAATTACTTCAATTAAAAACAATTAAATTATTTAACGCCATACTTAACATTTTTAAAAACATCACAGCATACATAAACTAAAAACTAGTGTCTCAACTGTCTCACTTTCAGGAAAGGTTTAATAGACACCGTATTATTCAAACCAGGCACTTTATCAGCGTGCAGTAACATAATCCATTTTTGTTCAGCCACCTCAGTAATATTCCTCATATCTCCTCCCCTTTTTCTGACTGCAAGTATTTCCAAGACCAGAAACTTAAACATACGCTCACTACCTTCATTCTTGATGTGCATAGCCAAGGCACTACTTTCCTTTTTATTTCTTATATCCCTCATATGTTCGAGTATCCTCTCTTTGAACTGTCGGTTAGTCATGCCAATATAATATGAAAATCATTTGACACAATAACTCAAATATATTACATTGACTGTTTTACATTCAGCATAGTGAGAAGGCTCTATTCTGAAGCCTAGCTTAGGGTGCACAAAGTTAGTACCTGTGTGTATATATGCACAGGCAGTACAACTCCTGCATATATATGTACCTGCTCTATCTGATCCAAGAGTAGTCCTATTTAAACTAGATTTATAACAAAGATGGTTCTTTAGGGTCTTATTATTTCGAAAGCTAAACTTAGGTTTGTCTCCTACTATCTCCTTCAACCCATCCAAAGTAGAGAGTATATTCCAGTTCTTATTAATGACCGCAGATCATATTTATATTACTAACATATGTCAAAGTTATTCTCAGATCATTACTACTCTCATTAGTGATCTGTTGTAGCATCTCACTACTCTCAACAAAATTACCTTCAAATGGATCACATACTGTTGCATTGCTGGTAAAGTATGGTTTACACCAACCATGTCTATCTTTCCATGCCTCTTTAATGTGCCTGTCTATATCTTTACTGTTATAACCCCTTTCTATAAAATCCAGTCTAAGAGACTCTAGAGCTGAATTCAGCTCTGCATCACCGTTATGAAATCTCATCAACATGACCACCTGTCCTTTTATTATATTACGTTTGCAATGGTTCGGGTGCATACTTGCATTGTGCAATAGGTTATTCTTTCTAACCAGTTTCCTATACAAACTATTTTTAACAGTGTTGAGTAAGTGCGTACTAACAGTCACATCTAAAAATTCCACCTGTTGTAAACTATAATTGTATGTGAATCTCAGAAAAATCAGTGGTCGTATTAAGATAGTGGATAAACTCTCTTAATCTTGTCTCAGTTCCTTGCCATAATAAAAAAATATCATCCACAAATCTAGTATACCACAAGACAGAGTTGGCATAGGTCATATTAGAGAGTATAAACTCTGTTTCCCATTGCACCAATGAAAGGTTGGCGTAGCTGTTGGCACAAGCTGTGCCCATTGCCACACCAACCTTTTGAATGTAGTATTCATCATTGAGCATAAAAACATTGTTACTTAAAATAATGTACAACAGGCTACAAATCAAGTGTATTTTATCACCCTGAACCCCCTTGCTATGCATTAGTTCACTAATGTTATCAATACCCCATTGATTTGGTATGACAGTGAACAGGGATACAATACCCATAGTAACAAAGTAACATTCAGAATAGCTAGGTTTCCATTTCATTTGTAATAACTCTAAAAATGTGTTAGTGTCCCCTAGAACAGTCTCACACTCTTCTAATATGTGATGTAAGTTCTTTTCAACAAAAATGGATAGGGGTTCTGTAGCCCAGCCTCTGCCAGAGACTATAGGTTGCAGGGGTGGAGTACTAAGACATTTATGAACGTTTGGCAAACCATATACAATTGGTACCACTGGATGTTCAACAGAGAAGTATTCAAAGAGTGGCTCCAATATCATATTAATCATTAATAGATCGAAGATCAGAAATGCTATTCTGTCCATAACAGCTTTAACAGTAGCTACTGATATACATTCATAAGTATCACTTAGACTTAAAAGAACATAGATTTGTCTGTGATACAGCTCCTTATATAAAATAACTATACCTCCACCCTTGTCAGCGGGTCTAACTTCATCACAATGAGAATAAAGACTGTTTTTGCATGAAATTCCTTGTGGACAATGTTGGATTGTTCAAATGTGTCAAAGCTGGTTGCATGACAAGTAATGTATTGCAATTAAAAGTTCAAAAAAGGCGAGTAAAGTAGTATGATCAAGAAGGAGCAATATTTGCTTTTATAAGGAATATAATGGGATATAAGAAATATAATTCTTTCTATGTTTGGCAAGTAGAATTGTTGATTTTACAGGCAAGAAGAACCTTATAGTAATATGGTAGTTCTGGCCACAAAAGAGGAGAAGAGTTACAGGAAAGGCGATAGAGGAATTTTGTAAAGAATGTAATATGGTCATTCTGGTCACTGTACATGGGAAGAGTTACAGTATATGAGAGAGTGACAGCTGGCAATGGACACAGAGTGCTAATGTTACAGGTTTCTCACCAGTAAGACATGGCAGAGAGAAATAAATGTAGTAATGTTTTGTTTTCCACATTTATAATCCTACAGTGATTGTGATAGAGTCAGTTGATCATGCATTGTTTTATGGTCAAATGATTATGGCTTTGTTAAGATTTCCAAAATATTCCTTAGATATGATAAAGTAGGCATTGTCATGTACAGAAACAGTAACATTTCTCCCTGACTAGTTGATCTACAGTAATGAGATGTTTGTAAATATGCTCAAAAAGTGTAAGACTCTTGGATGGAAAAAAAATGAGCTAGACTTTACTGTTATCAGTTTAGCACGTTCATCTTGTTCGCATCTAAAAAGTCAACAGTAAAAAAGACAAAATTTAAAGCACAATATAAAAAGTTAAAATGTAATTTTATTATATGCAAAGAAACTGACATTTAACTTGAATGATAAATATATAAATTAGTATAATAAATTCTGCCAATATATATGTTTAAAATAATTGTTAATGCACTTTTCAAGCCAATGTCATTAAGACAAGGAAAGCACTTGTGTTAAATTTCAAACTTTTATACCCTTGAGTATTATCTAAGGCAATATTCCTCACATCCAACCTTGCAGCATGTATATAAAAAACTTTTTACATGCTAAAATATATTTATATAAAATGTTATGTGTTTTAATCATGTAGAAATGTTCATATATACACTGCAACAGCATCCTCACACTATTTAAATATAGTCGCTGTTGTTGTCATCACATCTTGCAACACATACAACCCCTTTTGTGTTACAAGTAAAATGGACCATAGTTCTAAAGGTCACATTCAGATGCCTAAGATCTCTAAATGGGCCTGCCTTGATATACTACATGCAAAATGTACATGGGTAAGTATCCTAAGGAGTTACGTCTTCTTCTAAGACTAGTAAACATATATTCAAACAAGTTTTTAAACTTCTAGACCTTTCTTGTAAAAGAAGGGTTCTTGTCCCAAAACCTGTTGTAAATCCAGATTACCTTTAATAATCTCAACAAAAAATGTCTGTTGGTATCCAGATTTATACTAAAGTGAGTGCATATGCTCCAAGTGTTATCAGTCTGGCTTACATCCTCATGTAATACCACATTTGTTATTGCCTAAAATCAACTTATACTTTTAAATGTCTATATTCAATAACTTCTGTAACAATTTTCTTCAAGCATCTCTAAATTGCATCCTCCTCATAGTAAAATCCTTAATCAAAATGTATAACTTATCCTGGTCTGTAGTCAGTCTAAATGGCTAAAAAATTGCCTTTTAATAATATTGTTTTTCATGTATTTCAAATGGCAGCTGTTAGATCACAAGTGGCTGTTAAATCTTGTTTGTTTCCTATAAATGTTACTGCTGATGTTGCCTGTTGACTTACCTAACTGTAAAGAGGTGAGCTAAAATGCAAGTACATCTGGCAGGTCAATGGAAACCATTGGGACAAGATATATTGCCAATTCTTTTAAAGTCAAAGTAAACTTTATTGTCATTTAGCCTACACAAGTGCAGTCTAAATGAAATTGTGTGCCTCAGGCTCAAATTGAGAATACATATGCATACATATAACAACACATACAACAGACATATATTCATCATTTCACATTAGACAGGTTGCTCTACTACATATTACCACAGCTTACCTTATCTATAATTTTCAGCAGCTGAATGATATCTTATTGCACACGTTCCTATTGCGCTGTGTGATTCTCACATGAATAAGAGGATCTAGTTAGTATAATATTGCACATTCATTGCCATCTATGTATTGTTTATGTTTAGAATCTGAACTGTCTCTCATTTATTTGCACCAAAAGGGTTGGCTGGACTCATCAAATCTCATTTCATCAAATCAGCATAGATTACCAGTCATATGCCATGCTAGCTACATTGGCTATAATGTCACACATTTTGCCTAGAGTATAAAAAAAAATGTTGGCAGACCTAGGTGCTTGTGGTATACAGCCATCAAGATTGAAGAAATGTTATTCAACAAACTACAAGTAGTAATTTGACCAGGTGTTTAAAAGACAGAAGAGCTTAGGAAAGGGAAAAAGGTCATTCACAGGAGAAAGAGACTAGAAATGATGTACTTCTGTTTGGTGGTCCTTCACTTTCAAGAAGTTTAAAGAGAAACTGACATATAAGAGTCAGCAGTTGCATAAAGAAATGAAAGGTAAGATTTTTAGACAGCATTAAAGAAGGTGCTGTGGTTCATGGGCATTAATTCAAGCTGCTTAAAATAAATTTTAGATCAGATCATACTACAGATTTCACCATTGAAGGGCTTGTGTGGAAACCATTAATGAGACATGTAGATGGTCATCAAGTACATACATGCAGTGTATAGATTAAGAGGGCCTGAGGTTAGACTAATGTAGTAAGATATCTTATAGGCTGTGGGAAGTAGTCTACTGTCCCCTAGCAAGACCAGATGCCTATATATGAGTAAGTTCAAATGGCAAAAATTAGTAAGACAACTTCCACCCCCAGGAAGGGCTCATTGACCCACCATAGTGACACTATAATAGAAAGACATCTGATGATTTATATTGCAGCTTCTATGGCATCCCATGGTGAAGATAAAGCTGTGGAAAATGTGAAATTTTTATGATAAACTGATGAATTGCTGTGGCAGCTGAACTAATTCAGGGAGAGTTTTAGGCTACTCACATTTAGGGTAAAAGTAACTAAACATTTTAGATGCAAATAGGTAAAGGACACCCTTTACATGCAGACTAAGGAAATACAGCTTGGGAACAATTACTCTGAAAATTATATTTTGGTTAGAGACATGCTTTACTTGCCAGCCTGGAAGAGCAAATCCATTCTACTATTCTTTATTCCAAAGCAAAACATGTGTATGTGTACGCGCATGTGAATGTATGCATGCATGCATGCATGCATGGATGTGCATGTCCAGTATAAATAATCACATCTCATTTAATTGAATTGTCAATTATTGAACCATCAAATCAAAGAAAACCTTGACAGGTCATTAAACAAAAGAATGACTCTCCCAAAGTTGTAAAATTCAACAAACTTTTTTTAGGCGGTCAAGTTCCCAATCCCCATGCAAAGTAGCAAAATACAACAACCATTTTTTTTAATGCAGGTGGTCAAGTCCCAGAGCTCCATGCATCCCTGATGTGTTAAGAAGCCCTCACATGACTAGATGATATATATTATATACACATATGTGTATGCATGTATGTGTATCTCTCTCTCTCTCTCTCTCTCTCTATATATATATATATATATATATATATAAATATATATATAGATAGATAGATAGATGCACACACACGCATACACACTTGTATGCACTATACTTTTATGAAAGCACTAAAAACCAAAATTTTCACAATGAAATTGCAGTGCAGCTTCACAAAAAGTTAAAACCAAATAAAACATATTAAATTACTGCAACACGGCTAGGTAGATTTCAAAAACTTTAATACCAACGTATAGCTTAAAAAACTGGTAAGCACTTTCATGTCTCTATTGGACACCTCATCAGGCCACTCATTAATTAATAATGAAATAGTATTTTTAAAACACCAAAAAATACAAATTAACCAATAGAATCACTTGATCAAAAAAATTACGTAGCATGATCTTAAAGAAATCTCTAAAACATTAAACACATCAAATAAGCAAAAATCCAATAAATACATTTCATCAATACATTCATAAATATATTAAAAAAAAAAGATATATAAGCATATAAACATAATAACATTCTAAAACATCAAGGCAATTCAAATATCTCAACCAGTCACATTGTTTCATTGGTAAATCAACTCTGTAGTAACATCAGTAAAGTGTTAAGATGTCAGATGATTCGAGGATCCAATGACAACATTGTACCCAAAGCATAGTATTACATCATTCATAAGTGTGCTCTCTCTATACACACACACACACACACACACACACACACACACACACACACACACGCACACACACGCACACACACGCACACACACACACGGATATATCTATTTATCTATCTATCGAGATATATATATATATATATATATATATATATATATACACCCCAGGATTCACCAAGCTCTGCACGGCATGCAGGAATAGTGCAGGAGCTGCTAAAGGCAATATAGCCACCGAGAGATCCAGGAATAAGCTCCTGGGACGTGCACGAGTGCTCCTGCACTGTTACTGCATGGACCCAGCTCCTGTATGCAAATTACCCCATTTTTAGGTGAAAGCCATGCAAATGAGGTGAATCTACTATTCAGGAAGCTGGCAGGGGCCCGTGCAGGACTAGTGTAACTTGCAGAAATGTACTTTGTTAGTAACCAAGTACATTTCTGCAAACTACAAAACGGAGCCATGACAGCTCCAAATAAAGGGCGTATATAATGTGTAAAGCATGCCAATGGCCAAATATATGGTCACTGGCATGGAAAACAGTTGCAAAAAAAAATAACTTTTATTTATTTTTTTGGCCAAGTTTGGCCGTTTAAGCATAGGGCAGCAGCGAGCAAAGGGGATTGAATGGAAAATAAAAGAAAAACCATGAAAAAAAGCTTTTCTGCATAATCACAATTTTGCCATTATAGTCAATGGCAGGCAGAAGACAACAAAGCCAGTGAATAGTGGTTGCTAAGGGAGAAGACTCAGTGTGGGACTTGTAACTAGGCATTGGCAGGCAATCCTATGCAAATGAGGGAAATGATACTGAATCACAGATTTCCCCTCATGGCTAGCCTGCACCCAACCATGTAGGTGCAGGAAGACCATGGTGCAAGCCTAAGAGGTAGCTGACATCATAGATGGGTTTGTCAGGCATACTGTAAGCTTATTGGAGCCCTGTGGCTCGGTGTTGTCCCAAGCTTAGTAGAGCTAAGGAAGGGGGTGTGTCTAAAGCTGCCAAGCACAGTTTACATTGCCTAAACAGGGTGTGCTCACTGCACACCAGGTTTTAAACCAAAAAAAAAAAGTAAACCAGGAAACAGCAGCTCAGTGTACATCTGAGCACTGTGTTTGTGTGGCACACCTCTGGGAGTAAACAGGAAGGCAATGGGAAGGGAAACAGCTGTAGGAAGGTAATCAAGGAGAACTAGCAGAGCTGGCAGGTGAAATGTATCAGGATTAGCCAATTAAACAGGCAGCAGCCCAGCCCAGCACACCACTATAAACTATGTAAACACCATTCCCTCTGGTTTTTCCCACAAACTCTACACCACCGGTGTACACAAATGGGGAAATTTTACCTATCAAAAGCAACAAAATGATATGGGCTGCATTTGCTCTCACAAATCAACATGTGGAAGAGGCTGAGGGTGGTGAGAATGAGAATGCTGATGACCAACCTACAGTGAGGAGAAGAGTGTACAGACCCAGGGTAACCTACCAGGGTCTACATGAGCTGGAGATAGTGGAGCACTATAGGGTGGACAGGTACCTCCTACAGCAAATTGTTGAGGTTTGCCGGCCACACCTCACACACAGAACCAACAGAGGGAAACCCATCCCAGTGAATACCAAAGTATGTGTAGGCCTAAGAATACTAGCCACAGGTACTTTTCAAAGACCAACTGGGGATATCATGGGGATCTCACAGGCATCAGCATCCAGGGTACTACACCAATTCCTGGATGCCATGTCAGTACATGCTGGTGAGCACATATATTTCCTCAACACCCGTGAGGCGTTGACCAGCAATATGCATCTCTTCCACCAAATAGCAGAATACCCTGAGGTAGTGGGTGCCATAGACTGCACGCACATACACATCAAAGCACCACCCAGTGAGCAGGGTATGGTCTACATTAACCGCAAGGGCTTCCCCTCCATCAATTGCCAGGTTGTGTGCGATGCCCAGAGCATTATAATGAATGTGTGTGCTGGCTGCCCTGGAAGCTATCACGACTTTCACATCTGGCATATGACCCAGCTGTACCAGAGATTTGTCAATGGGGACAGCCCATATGGCCACCTAGTGGGAGATGCTGGTTACACACTGGCACCGTGGCTGATGACACCCATCAGAAATGCACACACACCCAAACAAGAACTCCATAATGAGGCAAACGCACAGACCAGAATCATAATACAGTGTGTGTTCGGGATGCTCAAGTCACAGTTCCGGTGCCTGAACATATCCGGTGGAGTCTTGCAGTACTCACCAGCTACACCATTGCCAAGGCCAGCACAGCCACAGAGTGACTTGGAGGAGGAACAACATGAGCCTGCCTCAGTAGGCAGAAGGAGGCATGCCCAGGACTTGGCAAAGAGGCAATGCATAGCACATACACTGACACGGTAGGAATCCAGGGAATGTTTCCTCTCTCTGACTCCACATACAGTAAAAGGGATGCCAAACATGACACTACCTGTGCTTAACCATGTATAGGGAGTGTACTATGTGCATCTGACATAGTCAGCCCTCCAGCACCAACGTCAATACTGGCACAGCCACAAGGTAAGTCACTCTCACTATCAATTGCTGAATGGAGTAGTATGTTTTGTTACTTATATCTATGATATGGATGTGAGCATGCAAGGGAATTGGGTGGCTGAATGGGATGCCAGCAGATAGTAGAAACCTATATTGGCAGCATGAAATCTGTAACAAATACTGGTGTCACCATAGTATCCAGTATTAGACAAGGTGACAAAACCCACTGCAGGAAGTGTGGTGGGCCAAATATGTGTCCATAGGACACACACATGCCAGTCAGTGAGGCTCACATACCCAACAACAGTCTCAGCCAGCAGGACAGGTGTAGACAAACACAAAGAAATGCTGTGCTAAGGCCTATGATTGATGACTATGGGGAAAAGCCCCCCTCCAGACCTACACATACACACTCCAACAGGTCAGGCAGTGGGATGTTAGTTCTGAAGGGTAACAAGTCTGAAACTGAAATGCCGGTCAGTAAGACCTAAGAACTGTAGTACACTGATATGCCTCTAGTCTGCATGATAGGTCAGAATATAGAATGAAATGGAGAACCTGAAATACCAGTACAGTCATAGGAAATGTGTACATTTCTCAGGTGTGCCCCCCCCCCACAATCCTATGTAGAAAGGTAGTAACATGTATGTGTAAGTATAGTAACTGTGGAGCACAGATTACCTGAGCTGGCCAAAGTAGCAGGATAGATTGTAGCATGTGTACAATATGCAGGGCTGTGTGTGTTAGTTTGGTATGTGCTTGTATATTGTGTGACAGTGATCAGCATGTAGGCATGGTGGGTTTTGTCCTGGTGGCCATTGGCCAGTATTGCTGATGACAGGGCCAAGTTCTCACAACTGCAGTGGCAAACACAATGCATCCCAGCCAGACACATTCCAGCAGTAAGCCATAGTAATTGTTCAGATGTAATATCTGTCACCATCTGATAGATGGACATGACATGAATGTGAGCCCAGACATACAAACAGAACACAGGTGGAAGTACCCTAGGCAGACAGTGTATAAAATGTTACTGTCAAATGGACACACCTTTGGAATTGTACATACAGGTTAGCAGCACATTAGTTGGGTTTGTAGTATGGAATACCGATGTCATCTGGCCAAACACTGGCAGACCACAAAGGTCACAGATATGAAGTATTGAGAAACTGCTGATTTCCCTGCACAAACCAGCATAAGTGGAATGCCCCATGTATATCTGTGAGCCAGCTGCAAGTAGCTTCCATAGCTCACATGCACCCAGCTCACCCCACCATCAGCCACAGGTACCTCACAGGTTTTATCCCTGCTGTTGGGAATGAGTACAATATGACCCCCACCTATATATGGAAATAGTCATGGAATGCAGCATGCTGAAGAGGTGTCCCATGCAGGTGTGTCCCTAGCTGTAAGCAGCACTCTGCCAGCATCCATACCACTGGATCAAGAATGACAGAAACTGTTGACATTAACACCTTGCACACCTACCCTGTCACCCCAGGGGAATATAGTGGCTTGCAGCCTGGGACTGTAGGAGTGACACAATGCAACAGCCTGCTACAGATTGCCTGCATCACTACCACATGCCCTACAGTCCTCTGTCAAAGGCCTGTGTCTCACCCATACTGCCAATGTATGTTATCTCATGGACTCCCAATTAACAACATAACATAGTTCACAGAACCCAAATGCAAGGCCATGTCGACAAATCCCAGTAACATGTCCACCATGTCCTACTCTATGAACTGTGGACCAACCCCAAAATACAGCTGTTATGAAGTGATAACTACAGGGAACTTATCAGATAATGTTTGCATAATGTTTGAAAGAGGATAGAATAACAGAGAGTGGTAGGAGCATGGAGGCCATGGAGTGTGTGAAGTCTGAAACTCAGCCATGTGCACATACTATCCCTGCTTGCAAACACAGGAATGGGTGGTTACAAACCTGCTTGTAAACCACAATGTGAAGAGGTAATGACCAGAAATATAAGTCCTGCCTCTGGGTAACCTGTATGAATCTGTACAGCTGTGAGGTATGGCCACAGCAGGATATGGCCACACTGTCACGTCGATGGATGTACAAGCATGGGATCCTCATCCACCACTGTACCAAGGTGCTGGTCCATTTACACAGTCCCATCAGCAAGTGTCTGCAGCTTCCCCTCCAGAATGGCATGATTGTGCAAGAATATGTAGGCTGCAGACCACAATACTGGACACAGCATCATTCACCCTGTGTTTTTCAGGAAATTACTGCAAGCAAATATGTATACCTGACAGTAGTTAATGACATAAAACATCACAGTGTAAAATAATACATATGTCTGAATATCTCTGCTAACACCAAAACCATGTAGCAGAAGCAGCACAGACACAATTTCCTACAGTAACCCACTATCCTTTGCCCATTTTGACCCCATATTGTCAGTCGCGGTGGTGCAACGGTTAGCATTGTCTTCTCACAGCAAGAGGTTCTCACATTCAATTCTCGGCTGGAGTGCCTTCTGTGTGGAGTCTGCATGTCCTCCCCATGGTCGAGTGATGTTAAAGACATGCAGGTAGGTGTGAGCGTGAATGGGTGTGTCTTCTTTGATGGTTGGGTGTCGGGCTTGCAACTTGGCACCGTAAAAATGCACTGCCAGTCATTAGCAGACCAGAGTTCCACTGTGGCGACCCTAACTGAGAAAAGTCGAAATACATTACATTACTATTGTCAACCAATCTACAGATATCCTGCAGAAACAGGTTGCTAGTTGTAGGTGTAGAACACAAAAGCCTGCACTGGAGTATAACCTGCCTGGAATGGATTCACACATTCAGTATGAAAGGTCATACTGAGCATGCTCTGACACCTAGAGTAATGAAGCCCATGTCTGGCAACAAAATAATGAAAGGTCCTACTGGGCATGCTCCGACACATAATTAAGCCCATGTCTGGCAAGAACAGTGGACTATACATATCTGACAGTCACAGATGTTTGTGCACACACTCCATATTGCACACCAGTCATGCTTTGCACACACATTGGATAGGAATGCACACATATATCCAAGGACAACACACTATAATAGGCCAAACTTACACATACATAGATGTGTGGAAGAGAGTGACAGACAGTGACAAACAGCGTCCCATCATGAGGTCTGTCCCACCCAGCACACATCCAATTGGCTAAAACCACATGATGTGCAAATGTCAATCACTGTAGACATTTGCCCCTGGTATCCCTTAGCACTATAGTGTCTGTGGTGCTTGTGATAACTGTGTAGAGTGATTGTGCAAGTCATTATTCATCTAGCAGTTGTATACACGTACCTGTTAAATTTAAACCTGTGTATGCCTGAGTGTTGTGTGTCTGCTTCCAGATGAATGGTTTATAGCCCATGCACACACACTGCACTACCCGTTGCACTACTTTGGCAAGCCTGCTGATGTCATTCACCTTGAAATACACCTTTGGTGAAAATGTAGCTCAGTAAGCTCCATGGCACATCCTATAACTGTGTAATGCTGTAGTTTGATGTATTAATTAGGTAGGCATTCTAATCCCAGACATGGCAACTGTAAAACTATGTGTTTGTCTGTGTAGGGATCAATGCTTTTGAGGACATTCACAGTCACTACAATTTCCTTTGCCCTACTTTGTCAGGGTGGCTGATGTCATTCACTTTGAAATACACCTTTGGGGAAAGAATAGACAACTAAGCCCTGTGGTATGTCCTGTAACTGCCTAATGCTGTAGTGTAATTGATACTAATTCGGTAGGAGTTCTAATCCCAGACATGGCAACTGTAAAACTTTTGTGTGTTTTTTTGCCTGTGTAGGGATCAGTGCTTCGGAGGCCATTCAAAGTCACACCAATTTCTATTGCCCTACTTTGGCAGGGCTGTTGATGTCATCCACTTTGAAATACATCTTTGGGAAAGGAGTAGCCCAGTAAGCTCCGTGGCACATCCTATAACTGTGTCATGCTGCAGCATGATGTACTAGTTAGGTAGGAGTTCTAATCCCACACAAGTTCATTGTAAAAGTTTGTCTGTGTAGGGGTCAATGCTTTTGAGGCTATTCACAGTCACTATACTTTCCATTCCTTTACTTTGGCAAGCCTGCTGATGTCATTCACATTGAAATACACCTTTGGGGAAAAAGTAGCACCATAAGCTCTGTGGCGCATGCTATAACTGCTTAATGCTATAGTGAGATGTATTCATTAGGTAGGAGTTCTAATCCCAGACATGGTGACTGTGTGTGTTTGTCATTAATGTCCTGTGTGGAGATAGATGTGAGTGTGTAACAACAGGACTAATTGTGGAGTGGGTTTTGCAAATTTTTATATGGTGGGCCTATTATATGTCACAAAGTCCACCTTACAAGGACAACAGATGTCAAACAGCAGAGAGGCTGGTGTACACACTCCATACTCCTACATGTGACATCATGGATTGGGGAACAATATAGGCAACCCTTGTACTATGCAGAGAACACTCTCCACCCATGTCTCATACACAAACACACTTGACTAAGCAACAACCACTATGTTGGTAGTTCCCTGCATATTGCTCACAGATAGTAACCATGGTGTGATTTCAGTGGACTACAGAGGACACGGCACCCTGTCCCATCCTTACAATAGGCAAATCATTGCATACAGTGGTCCTTTGCTATGTTCCCCACTGGACACCTGCAACAACTGTAGCGTTAGCAAATGTAACCCACAAAGGAAATACCATGCCTTATACACATGCCCTGTATTGACAGATGCCACTGACACCAGTGAATACCTGTATCATGCTGTCAATGTAGGTGCAGGGTCAACCTGGTTTCCATTGCCAGTTCTCACCACATGAGGTCAGGAATGGCAGATCAAATGATAACAATCTGTCTACACAACATGTCCCAGACACCCCAGGTAACTTCCACATGTCACAGATCATGCATGTGGGACATGTGCACATCCCAGACACTGTCCATGTTATGGAAAATAGAACACATACATGGCAAGCATTGCACAACACTAGCCACCCACAATAGTAACCCAGATGAGTGGATGGTGAATACAATACCCAACTGTGTGGGCCAAGCCACAGGCTACACCCCTGAACCACACTGCAGACCATTGTCGTGTGGCCTGATGCCAAGGTATACCCTTACCTAGCCTTATACAGCCTTCTGGCACAGTCAACCACTACACACCTGTGAAGCAATGCACCCATGCATGTCAGTATTGGCAACCTGTGTCTGTGTGTGTGTGGAGTATAATGATTTGGATTCCATTCACACTCACTAGACCTCCCATTGGCCTACCAAAGCATGCCTTCTGATGTCAGACACCTTGACATACCCTTTGCCCATATATCAGCCTGATAACCTCTGTGGTGCATGTGATACCTACGTAATACTGTAGTGTAGCAAGCTAGTTAGTTAGAAATTCTAATCCTGACCCTGCCAACTGTGATAATGTGTGTGATTCCCTGAGAGAATGTGGCTGTGTCATCCTTGACACCTGTTCTTGTGGACAGACTCATGTACTACACCTACATTATCCCTCCTTTATCACTGTTGCTGATGTCACACTCTGTCAAATATACTTTTGGTCAGCTCTCTAACATGTAAGTTCTGTGGCGCATGCAATACCTGCATAGAAATGTAATAGCAATACATAGTAAGGCAGGGGTTTGAAACCCCATACAGGTAAGTGTGTGACACAAACATGTTTAGCTTTTACTCTCCTACCCCTTCCCTGTCTTACTTTGTCTCTGTCTGTCTGTCTCACTCCCTCTCTGGTGGATGTGGAGAAGTACATCTGCTTTGCTTAGGCAGCAGCTTGTATTTTGTAAGTAATGCTCATGATCAGCTGAAGGCCTGTGCACAAATTGCAGTCCCCCACTAGCTGATTGCATGTGGAACAGCTGTAGTAACTTTTCCATACCCATTTGCATGGAAACACACCTATAACTAGGAACATCATGTGGTTGTTGGCCCTTTTCATTCACTGTGAGCAGGACTTCATGTTGGTGTTTGGCAAACAGCATCACAGATGGCAGCGGGATATACCTCTAACAACATACATTGTGGAGAATGGCCAACAAACAGGAGGGGGATATTCCAGACATGACTACAGAATGTACGTCTTGTTCTTCTGCATTTGAAGTAATGTTGGTTTAACAGGGTTTGTGTGGCTGGTCTACATGGTTTAATACCTGTCATGACAGTGTTATGTGGTTGAGGAAACTCCCACCTGTAGTGCTATCTGCAGACTGGCCAGTGTTTGGAGTCTTACATGTGTTGTGTTACTCACAGATTACCTATCTTTAGAATTGCAAAAGCATAGTCTGAGGATTGCAGCCAGTACATGGTGGTAGTCATGAGAGTTACTGACTTCATATCCCTCATTGGACATATGTCACAACAAACCCTGTTACACCAGTAAATGCATGAGGTTATCACAGCAACATGTCAATATTGGCCCTGTGTTTGTGCCACCAGCTACAACTCCATCAGCCTTTGTACATATGTCATGCACTGCATAAGAAGTGCATATGTTCAGTTCACCATTATTTATTGACATCATACCTGATAACAAGCCAGTGAGATATCAGACTGCTAGACATGTTATGTATAGTAGAGGTTATATTTGAGGACAAAACCTGGACATTCTGTCATAGTGTGTACAGTAGTGAGGTATGTGCACTTATGGTGATTGTCGACAGTGTGTGGATTGCGAATATGTACATTGCCCTGAGTACAGACTGTGGTAGATGTCATTGTTCTTGGTCCTGTTATATCTGATGTTACATGCTGCTCCAGTGTATTGTACCCTATCAGCTTACATGTTTGTAAGGCCAAACACACACATATCCCATACCACCGTCAGGCATCAGAATACACTGTGTATTGGCCCAGTATATGTAGGATTAGTGTGTGAGTGGCACATATGAGGATTGTGTTGAACAAACAGTCCATATACTGTACTATTAAGCACGCTTACCATACAGGGCTGTGGCTGTGTTCACATTGGTTGTGGTATTCACTTTCACACAGGTGTCTGTTACTCTGTGCTGTGACATGCCTGTAGAGCCTGCTATATTTGCAGTTACATGTGTATTCCCCCATAAGAAATGTAGGCCAGTGTTGTGGCAGACTGCTTGTAGTTTGCACAGTGTTTTGTGACATGTCTAGCAGCTTAGTGTACTTACCCAGTCTGGATATTATGTCCAGATGTTTGTCACATGTACTGCTGCTGTGCCACCATAACTGTCATGTATTTCTGACAAAACAGTGTGACGCAGTACAGATGTATGTCACTAAGTAGTGGGTAGTATGTGGGCTTGTAACCTCTGCTCCTTCAGTTATTATGTGTCAGGACAGACAGGAGTGTGTGAATGCATAAACTGTGTGGGCATATGTATTCCAGTATTTACGTGATATAACAATTTACATGGCTGTTAACATCCACATTGTCAGGCTTAGTCCACATGTTTTGCACTAAGGGGTTCTGTGTATATGTCTGGACTCAACAGAGTGTGTCAGACTGTCCACATTTATTGGTTGTATTTCTGCTGTATTCCACAGGACCATTACTGTGATATCTGTGGTAATGTACTATGATGACCTTAGGATGTCTGTCAGTAACTGATGACGTACATGTCAACAGCAGATGTGACCTCCCACACACAACATTTCTGTTAAGATAACCAGTGTCACAGCAGCAACAGTCTACATTTATACCCACAATACTTACATGATATCCCCTTGCACTAAGAAGTTGAGACTATTGGTGCTGAGGTATGACTCCACTCCATGCTCTGGACATATGTTAAACATGTGTGTGGTGTGTGTGTGTGTGTGTGTGTGTGTGTGTGTGTGTGTGTGTGTGTGTGTGTGTGTGTGTGTGTGTATGTGTATACATATATATATATATATATATATGTATAGCCACATATCTATACAGATATATACAGATATACATATTTAATTTAATTCATTAATTAATACATATATGGATATATATTTGTATATATATATATATATATATATATATATATAGATATCTATATATATCTATATACATATATATATGTCTACATATATATATATATATATATATACATATATATATATATATATAGTTATATATATCTACATATATGTGGACATCTATATATATATATATATATCTATACATATTTAATTTAATTCATTAATTAATACATATATGGATATATATTTGTATATATATATATATATATATATATATATATATATATATATATATATATACATATATATATAGTTATATATATCTACATATATGTGGACATATATATATATATATATATATATATATATATATATATATATATATATATAGAGAGAGAGAGATCTATAAATGGCCATATATATAATGCAATATACAGATGTATATAAATACATGTATATGAATATATATGTGTATGTTCATGTACACATATATCTACATATAACCATATCTTTATGTGTAAACATTACTGTTGTGTATACTTTCCCAGATGTATCACACCGTATTTATCTATGTGTATATTTAGATATAACAACATACGTGATTCAACATTAATATCACTAACAAGTACTACACAATTGTAGAAGTCACAGCAATTGTTCAATACTATTCAGTATGTGCACTGACAGCTATATTGCAAACGGTGTACAAAAACAAACTAAAACTTCTTAAAAAAAAAAAACTTGTCAGGAAAGTCACAGGCAAACTCCAACCGATGTTTTAGTTGCTTTTAATCAATGCACACTTTCGTTTGGCTCCTTGGCCAAACTTCCTCAGACTTAGAAAAGTTTAATCTAAAAACATTCCAATAAAATATAGCATAGCAAAATCACATGCTTCAACATGTTTTAGTTGTAATGTGTGAGCTGGCAGTTTAGTTAGCACTGTTTTGTGCCTACTATACTCTAAAGCCATATAAGATAAGCCATTACCCTTTCGATTTATGGGGAACCCTCTGGTTCTGTTTTATGCCATTCTATCTTATTTTAAATTCTTGATTGGCTTTATTCAGCTTAGTAGGTTTCTCTGATTATAGTGCTAATACTAAGAGTGCTGCTTAGAGAAGGTGTATTCATTCACTATGATAGCTCTAGCTTTTAAATTGATGTATTTGTTATTTCTGCCCATTCCTCTGATGGATGAGCATTTTCTTGTGGAGCGATGTAGGTTTTGTTGTTGCTGTTGACTGATAAGTCTTAAGGCAACACAACACGCCCACTTGATTACGAGTGAGTTCTTATGGGCAGAGCTCTTAGAAGAGAGGCCTGCCGTCACATCAACTTTGTGAAGGAGGGGTTGTATACATTTATTGCACTGACTCCAGTTATCTTTGGAAATGTGTAAACTGGCTGAAAAAGAGCTATTTATATATAAAAAAAGAGCCACTATGAAGGTCCATATACACCATCCAGCTTAAATGGCGCCATTGGCAGTAAGACTAAATGGTAAGAATGTGCTGAATGTTATACCAATGTGATAGTTTGTTTGTATTTATAAAATTTCAACAAGAAGGTGACATTCTCCCTTTCTGTGAGTGATGTAACCTTAAAGCACCTATGTAAGGGATTTGTCTACCTCTGCTTGATATATTAACTCTTAGAGGATTTATTTCAAGTAGTGATTCCATCTGCACTTGATTTACTGTTGCCAGATTTATCTTACATTTTTAAATGCCTAATCTAACAGGGTTTTAAAATATGTGAATGTGAGGTTAGATTTATCTGCCCACTGTTTGTTCTTAGGCATGTAATGGATGCTTGTAAAGGGCAGATAGTTGCTAACAATTATTGTGTAGATTAATGTGAGGACTGTGCACTACCATTGGTGGTATTGAAGCATGTGATTTTGCTATGCTATATTTTATTGGAATGTTTTTAGATGAAACTTTTTTAAGTCTGAGGAAGTTTGGCCAGGGAGCCAAAATAAAGTGTGCATTGATTAAAAGCAACTAACACATCGGTTGGAGTTTGCCTGTGACTTTCTTGACAAGTTTATTTTTTAAGAAGTTTTAGTTTGTTTTTGTACACTGTTTTCTGTTTGCTATTGCATCAGGAGGCCTGGCAAGCCCAAACCTATTCTTACAGTTGGCTACAAGCAGTGAGAGTGGCAATTTCACTGCCCTAATAGAGATGCTAACACAGAAGGTTGATGTTTCGGCAGTGCAGATGGAACATTTTGATCAACAGTATAAGGAACTGCAGATGATTAATGCAGCTTCTACAGGACAAGCAACAGTAGTAGAGTCAGTGAGCTCAGATCATATTACCTCAACTCATCAGCAGAGGATTTTGTTGACTGGGCCTGGGTTCCAGCAAAATAATAATACCAACTTACCGACTATGATTGCAGATGAGACTAATAGTACAAATCAGTTGAATTCTACCTCGGGGCTTATTGGGGACCCCATTTTTGAGGACTGTGTAAATGGCATTTTGGCCTTATCATTCGATCACCCAGCCCCTGCAAGAGGAAATCAGCTGGAGGTTTGGATTCGAATCAAGGAACATCGGTATCAATCAATGAGAAATTGAATAATTTGGATCATAAACGTCTGAAAGTCAAGAAGTTGTAACTGGAAATATAGTACTTTAAGGAATGTATCAAGCAACAGTTGGTACCAAAGGGATTAAGGAAGGCCCAGTATCCTACTGGGCTTGAGGCTCACTCACCCTTCTATCTAGAACTTATTCAGCTCTTCGACAGACAGGGTATGGAGCTGATGGAATTAATGATTAAACACTATATTATATGGGTGGAGGAATTGTCCAAAGAAGATGAATTATTAGATAATTAAATAAAATTAGATATGGCCTTCTCTATGTACAAATATGACTATACCAGAATTTTATAGTAGTATTGATCAACTACTAACTAAATTAAAGGCCACTAAAGTGAAGAAACTAGAGCATGATAGATGGGCATATGATAGTGGAAGTGCCTACCACCATCGTCACAAGGATGGGTCAACCATAACCACCAACTTAATACGAGAGACAACAATGAATTGCATGTAGTTCCAGATGATGACTTAATCACTGAACCGGAGAACATCCCTGGGACTAGTGACATGAGGAGGAGTGATAGAATCAAGAACCAGGAACGTCAACAGCTAAATCACCAAACTTTTCAGGACCCACACCAGTTGGGTGCCGTTCCTAAACAACAAAACAAGCCATAACCCAGGAGGAACAAACAGAGGTCCTACAAATGGAAGAGATAGAAACCAGATTTAATGTTGGACTCAAAGTGGCCACTAATAACGCAGGTGACTTTAAAATTTATAATTTTTCGTCTGTATCATCGGACTTAGCAGAATTGCTGGCGAAGGAGTATATGTTCATTCTTAGTTTTCATATGGACCTATCAAGGACAATTATTGAATTTAAATGTTTGATTAGTTAATTGAACTTAAAGGTTCTATTAGGGGATGGGTTAACCGAGATGAATAACCCCTTATGTATAGCCAGCATGTTCAACCCTCTGACTAATCCAACATTACACGTATTTGAAAGTATGTGTGAGCTGGACTCCAGTCAATATATGGTAGAACAAATGTGAGACATCCTACTACACTTAGTAGAAATTACAATGTCTCTAAACAAGAGTGGGAATCTTTGACTCTCCTAAGAACAGCAGATGTGAGAGTCAGTAAGCCTGATAAAGGTGAGGGTCTTGTCTTAATGGATAATTGGGATTATGTAGCCCAGATGCATAAGATCTTGGCTACAGAAGCATACCAAAGGGTTTCCTTAAATGAATTCAATGTGGCTCAACAAAGAATTAGGAGCCAAATAGAGGAATTCTTTATTGATAGAAGAATTGATATGAGCATATGTAATTATTTGAGTGCGCCATTTCCCCAAACTCCAGTTTTGTTTGGGATCCCCAAAATCTACAAAGTTATGACTGACCCCGCCAATGACGCTCTTGCTGGATGCAAGGAATTTGATCACTTATCTTTGTGCCAAATGGGTTGATTCCATTTTAAAGAAATACCTACCACTCGAAACACAAATTTGTAAGGACTCGTGGTCTTTTTTGCAGACAATAGATCAATTAAAGTTGGATAATGACCATGGGTTCCTTACAATAGATGTGAAAGACTTATATACCTCAATTCCCCATGAATTAGGGTTAGAGTGGATAGGATCCTTCTTGACCAGGAGTGGTGCTGCTAAAATGGAAATCGACTTACTGCTCTAATTATTGGACTTAACTTTATCCAATACTTTCTTCCTATTCGAGAGGGAATACTATCTGCAAAAGATAGGGGTGGCTATGGGATCACCTTGTGGGGCAAGTCTGACCAATTTAGTCATGGCCCAGTGGGAATATGCATTCATTTTTAAAGTCAAGTGAAATAGTGATGAAATTATTTTCTACACACTCTTCCTTGATGATATCTTCATCATCATCAAGGGAGATGGGGATAAAGCTAAGACCTTGGTTGACTATCTCAATAACACCACACATTTTCTGAAATTTACATTTGGCTTTAGTAAAGATGAGATTAGTTATTTGGACATCAATTTAAGGAAGGATGTCCACAACCAGGGCCTTGCAGCAAGAGTGAATAGAAAATCTACTTATTCAAACTCTTTCCTACACTTCTCCAGTAGCCACACCTATCACCAGAAATGTTCCATTGTTAAAGGACAGTTGGTAAGGGCAGTGAGGATAGTAACACTGGATGAAGATGTCATCAATGAATGCCTGATATTGAAAACGATGTTTATTAGTACGGGCTACCCGGAAAAATTGATTGAACCTTTGACCTTGGAAGTTAAACTTAAGAGGAATAGTTGGATTTATGCCCCTATATAGAGTAACAGTAATAGGAGCCCCACTACAGAAATTGAACAGAGAACCATCATAGGGGAATCTGCCTCAAACACGGTAGTCAACTTTTCCTCATGCCTGATTACTACCTTTAACATGGATAGTGAGATGGTTAGGTATATCTTAAATAAAAATTGGGACCTAATTAATAGCAATGCAGATTTGGCGAGTAGAATAGGAGGTCCACCGAAAGTTATATTCAAGAGGGGTTGTAACTTGAAGAACCTATTGGAAGGAAAAATAATAAGGAAACCTAAGTTGACCAGCATGTTTAGATGTGAGGCATGCAATTTTTGTAGACACATAGGAGTTATTAATTTGTTCCACATCAGTAGTATGGAATATAGAATAGGCACAATTTTAACTGTAACTCAAAGGTGGTCATCTATCTTGCTAAATGTCAACAATGCCCTGCCTATTATATAGGCAAAACAGACCGGAAGGTCCATGAATACATCTATGAGCACCAATATGCAATTAGCAAGGGCAAGATAGAGAATGCCTTAGCAAAACATGTTTAATGTTTCACAGGCCATTCATTTAAATATTCAGCAATTGATTGTGTTACACACAATATAAGAGATGGCCCTGTGAGTTTAAAGTTAGAAGAACTAGAATTGCTTTGGCAAATCAGGCTCGATGCCTATAAATACCCAGGCTTGAACGATGCTTGTTTGATTAAATTTGTCCTAAAATTGAAAAGATTGGGAAGATAATGCATTTTATGTAATGTATAAATTAAGGTGAACATTAGGGTAGTCCCTTAAGAGCATCCGTATTGAGTTCATTTAATTCATAGCATATGATATAATATAGTCATATAAGTTAAATGTTTATGCATGTTAGTCTTATCTTAAGAGCACCCTTATATGAGCTCATTAAACTCATAGCATATGATATATCATAATATAGTTACATAAGTTAGTTCTATAAAATGTTTATGCATGTTACTTTTGATTTAGAAAATTTGTAGTAGACCCAATGTTTGGATATGGTTGTTTGATACCCATATACCATCATTTGGACATATAGGTTAGCTTTATATTATAGTGGTAATGTGTGAGCTGGTAGTTTAGTTAGCACTGCTTTGTGCCTACTATATTCTAAAGTCATATAAGATAAGCCATTACCTCTTCGATTTATGGGGAACCTTCTGGTTCTGTTTTATGTCATTCTATCTTATTTTAAATTCTAGATTGGCTTTATTCAGCCTAGTAAGTTTCTCTGATTATAGTGCTAATACTAAGAGCGCTGCTTAGAGTAGGTGTATTCATTCACTATGATAGCTGTAGCTTTTAAATTGATGTATCTGTTATTTCCGCTCATTGCTCTGATGGATGAGCATTTTCTTGTAGAGTGATGTAGGTTTTGTTGTTGCTGTTGACTGACAAGTCTTAAGGCAACACAACACACCCACTTGATTACGAGTGAGTTCTTATAGGCGGAGCTCTGAGAAGAGAGGCCTGCCATCACGTCAACTTTGTGAAGGAGAGGTTGTCTATGTTTATTGCACTGACTCCAGTTATCTTTGGAAATGTGTAAACTGGCTGAAAAAGAGCTATTTATATATAAAAAAAGAGCCACTATGAAGGTCCGTATATGCCATCCAGCATAAATGGGGCCGTTGGCAGTAAAACTAAATTGTAAGAATGTGCCGAATGTTATACCAATGTGATTGTTTGTGTTTATAAAATTTCAACAAGAAGGTGACATTTTCCCTTTCTGTGACTGATGCATCCTTAAAGTACCTATGTAAGAGATTTGTCTCCCTCTGCTTGATATGTTAACTCTTATAGTATTTATTTCAAGTAGTGATTCCATCTGCACTTGATTTACTGTTACCAGATTTATCTTGCATTTTTAAATGCCTTATCTAACAGGGTTTTTAAAATATGTGAATGTGAGGTTAGATTTATCCACCCAATGTTTGTTCTTAGGCATGTAATGGATGCTTGTAAAGGGAGGATATGTGCTAACAATTATTGTGTTGATTAATGTGAGGGCTGTGCACTACCATTGGTGGTGTTGAAGCATGAGATTTTGCTATGCTATATTTTAATGGAATGTTTTTAGATTAAACTTTTTTAAGTCTGAGGAAGTTTGGCCAGGGAGCCAAATGAATGTGTGCATTGATTAAAACTAACACATCGGTTGGAGTTTGCCTGTGACTTTCTTGACAAGATATAGTGGAAAAACAACTGTCTTCACAGCTGTCATGGCTTAGTGGTTAACTGTTGTGACTATAGTGTACAGGGTCCCGGGTTCAAGAGCTCTTTATTTTGTTGCTGCGCAGAACAAGGGCTGTTGGATACAGAGTGGTTAAGGCAGTTATGAGCAGCTTTATGTGCATTTGCGCTGGTTTGCACGAAGCTAAGGGCTGCTAACGTACGGTTAAATGCACAGGCGCTTACACCATGTAGGCTTCACTTAGTAGTGAAAAATGTGCTTAGCTGTAATATTATAGTAATGCTGAAACCTGCTAAGTATGGCTCAGCCCTGGTAACCAGTGCTCACATTCTGGTTTGATAACATAGCAGGGTAATGACATATTTAATAAGGGTATTTAATGCCATGTACATAACATGCGTCTATGTGCTGTCATTAAAGTAGCAAGGGGTGTCAGTCTACTGTCTGGGACACAAGTATATATGGCTTGTACAACACTCTTTTCCATTTGAATGTGTTACATGCATGGGTAGTATCCCAGGTTATATGCAGTCACACTGGCATGTAGTGTATCATTACGTTACTACTGTTGACAGTGCTTTCCAAAGTAAGAGTAGATAGCAAATTGTAGTACTGGAAACAAACACCCCTGCATGCAAAGATGGACTCTGAGTCCTCACTGTCATGTTCCTGGTGTGTGAGCTGTGTCTCATAAAATATTTCCTACTGAATAATAATCTGACATGTGGAAAATAACTGTGGACTACTATGTGTATAGCATATGTCAGTGAGGGCTGCCGTCATGTAGTAATGGCATACCTATTGGTGTCAGACATCTATCTGTCAACACATCCATCCTAATGTATAGCTAGTGCTAGCTGATGTCTGTCTGTCCTCTGTACAGATGTGCAGATGTCAGGTATCCATCTTGGATACTTACAGGCAATCTATGCTTGGCTGACACTGACATGTCTGCCCAGCTGTGTTATGAATGCCACAGATAGGAATCAACACCCTGTATGCACCACATGCCATGGATACCTCAACTACACTACCACAGTCAACAGAACATGCTTGGATATAGGTCTCCAAGACAGACACTGACCATGTAATGTAATACATGTTGCATACATGTCAACTGGAGAACCTCACTGGCCCTACAAGAGGCACCCAGATGATTGGCTGATGCATGTCAATCTTACCATGAGGATCACCCCAGTGGTATCTGTTGATAGATGGCCTGCTGGCACATGGCAGGTGGCATGATACCACTGTACACACATCCCCTACACTTCCCATCTCTCCATGGGCAATAGCCTGGTACACACTTATGAACACCTGCACCGATGCACCCCAGTACTGATAAATGTGTACATGTGCATTACTGAGAATATCAGTGTCTGTGTGTTTGTAGACCTATACTTGGGAATACCCTGAGGCCCTTCACACCCACAGCACCCTCCATTGCCATAGTTACATGTGGCTGCTGCTGTACCAGACATTACATGTACCTTGTTACGCTTTTCTCCCTAAGCGCTTCCTGGGCCTTGCAGTACCAGCACAACACTGTTGTACAAATGGGTTGATAGGCATGGGATACCCACTGAGTTCTAGCAAATGTTTGTATGTGTGCATGTGTTTATATATATATAGAGTACAGGATTCTGAGGCCACATTCTCCTATTACAATATGCATTGCCACACAGTATTATGGATAGTGATGTTGCTGACTGTAGGGGAGCCGAGAAAATGCATCACCCTACTATGCCTGTGGCATGTGCATTAGATGCATATCCCTGTAGTAGTACTCTTGGGATGGACAAGGGGTTGTATTGCAGTACTGGTCAATGTGTGATGGTGGGTATATCAGAGTGTTATCATGTGTTTCAGTGCATACAATATCCACAGTGGAGTATAGGTGCTGGGTATACTGTCTTTACACCATGGTACCCCCGGAACATGTCCCATGTTTCACTGTATGGGGACCACTGTCACCATCATCCATACAGGTAACTGATAACACAATCCAGCCCAGTTATGCATGTGCTGTGTGCAACATACCTGTAACACAATGGACACACTAACAAGATAGTTAGCATTCATAGGCCCATGTCTCTCAGATGTGTGTCTGGCTGTTATGTGTTTTTCAATGTGTATATGACGATATGTCACACTATGTATTGTCCATAAACAACCAGTACATCCCCCCATTTCCATACTGTTCATGCCTGGGGATATTCTTCATGTAACATGCAACCTGGAACACACCTCATCCTAAAAGCTGTGTGGTGTGTGCAATTAAAGCCACACACATCAGTAGCACTACATATCTACGTAGGGGTCTAGTCCCAGTGTTGCCAAGTAAGAATGTGTGTGTGTGTGTATGTGAAGACATCTACTTCAGTTTGCAGAATATAAATGTCCCAGGAGGTCATCTGTCTGAGAACTGCTTGGCATATGCTAACATTTCACAGGTATCATCCTGTGGACATACATTTCATCACTACTAGTGTTAGATGTATAAATGCCCTCTTTCCCACTATATAGGTGTTCAACGATACTGGGGTTGGTATATATAGCTGAGTGTGGCTGTTATGGACACAGCCATCATCATTGCAATTATTGTTGAGTGTATCTCCCTGCTTAGCTGGCCGTAATACTGTACAGTTCATGTTAACAGGTAGGTAGTTCTCTATCACACTATCTGCAGTTCTACAGCACCTCCTACCCTCCAAAGGCTAGGGATGTGCCCCCCACACCAGCACACATATGTTTACTGAATTGAGGATTGCACTACATTGGGGAAGGGGACATATACCCTGCCAGTACCATCATCAATGATATTAAACTAGTGGACTGCTTATTCCCATATGTGTTGTTGTGTCTATTCTGGCTTGGTGGCATTACATAGGCTACAATCTGTTCCTTGCACAGGTACATACATCCATGTGTACAGTATTCTCTGTGTATTGCATCAACACCAAAGTATCTGTGTGTGTTATACACAAACATGTGGTATGTACTACCCAGTACACTTACCATTGTCCACTGTAGAAGGGCTGCTAACAGTAGCCACCATGCATTCACCTGTATACACCACTCCCAGACCTATCAGCCATGTGACACATGCAGTAACTGTTATACAGACCTTTGATATGTGTTCACCTGTACCCGGATATGGCACGGCCAAGGTGTCACCACAGTGCCATACCCCTTGTAGGATACGACAGCAGACCATCCTCTTACTGACACATGTACACCTACAACACAAACGGGTTACATTATGAAGACCACAATAACAGCTATAATGCATCATGGCTGGACAGCTACACTTCCTGACATGTGAGCATTAAACTTTACTGCTGACAGCATGTTACACAGCAGTACATTGGTACACTGTAGTACAGTCACCTTGTGCATCAAAACCACATTAGCCTGTCCCTGCATCAATGTTATGGATGAGAGGGATGTGGCACAGGTATCATCATATGTACAGGGTGTGTTGTTGGTTTGCCAGAGACTTAGGCTGAGCCATACGTTTGACACCATGTGTGTGAATGAGGGGTTTTAATTATTGATATGGCCGTGGTGATGTGGTGTATATAGGTATGAGGTTGCCCTAGCTGTGTTTGTATTGTGTGTGAGTATGCATGCACACAGTTCTGCCATGTGGCTGCCCTATACAGGTGTTTGTTGGACAGCTCCAAACCATACCTGACAGGGTGTGCAGTTCACCACCTCCAGCCATGAACATGAGAACTCTACCTGCCAGGGGTTCCATGGGCATGTCCAGTTACAAGCCATGATATGGTACTCTCCCTTGATGATGACATATGTCTGCTGGAACCAGGTCCCGCTAGGACTGGCCAGGGCCATGTGCATGTGGCCTGCTGTGGTCTGGTGTAGAGACCACCCTCCCTACAACGCTGGGACTGGTACTGCCACTACGGGAGTGGCTTGGTGTCCTTGCACATCCACATTGACCTCCAGTTGTTGGTGCTGCTGGTCTATGTCCACATGGCCATCCCACCACATGTTCAAGCATGGACAATCCATGGTCGAGAAGTCCCACCATCTCACCCCACCACCTATTCATGACCTCTGTATAATAATGGAGGGCACCTGCAATATCACGGATGTTGACAGTAACAGCTGAAAGAGTAGCCCTCTGCAGCCTCAGAGCCTGTTCGGTGTACCGTTCCATACATATTCCTATTTTTACAATTTTATTCATATTTATTTCATATTTATTGCATTTTTATATATTCATATATTTATATATTTATATATTTTCATATGCATTTTTAAGATATTAAAATGTATTCATAGTATGGGATTACATTACTCTGATTTAATACATATATCTTTTTACTATATATATTTATTTATTTAGCTTGGTTTTGCCTATTTCCATTTAACCACATGTATATTTATTCAATTACTTGCTCATACATTTTATGTGCATTCATAATTTTTAGTATATGTATTCTATATATTTTATAAGGTAGCAATGATGTTATATGAGATGAAGTTCTTGTCTCATGTCATAGTGTTTGATGTTTTTATAACTGGTACGGTATTGTTTTGATCTCGGTACACTGTTATTTGATTTTAATACTGTCACTTTAAAAATGGTTAATCCTGTTAGCAGGAAATGATGTCATCTGGGTCTTGGTTCTGTTTTTTTTTAAATTGAGTTTTGTTTTTTTCTGGCTTTATCTGATGAAGTCTCTTTGATTGTCTAAAATTGAGACAAAAGTGCTTATCTTGTTATTTTAACAATAAAGGATTTGGTTGCCCTAAGGAGAAGAGTCCGTGGTCATGTGTTTGCCTGTCTGCCTGCCTTCTACCTGGCTTTTCTTGGATTACCATTCCATACATGCCTGCAACTCCATGATAGCCTGAAACATGCATCTGGTGGTACCAGATGTAGCACTTCTGCCAGGGGCATGATGACCAGCAGCCCTCCAATGAGCACCCCTGTGCATCTGCTTATGTGGTATCCTGCCAGACATCTGGCTATGGCTGCTGTGTCCAGACACATGTTCCATTGATACCACACTGTCTGTTCCATGCCACCAACTTCCAACTGTCCCTCTGCTATGGCCACTGGTGATGGGGTATGTATAGGCACTGTGACTGTATGCGGGGATGGGGTGGATAACGCGGGATGTCAAACGATGGTACAGCTTCGGCCTCTGACAACCCCTCCTGTGCCTCAACACACCTATCATAATTTTCAGTGTCTGTATGGACACCAACATCAGATTACCTGTAGGAGGACCCTGACCCACCTCGCCACCTGTGAGGTGAAAACAAGAAACGCACTTTAAGACCTGTACATCATTGCTTAACAGTACACACATACACACACACAAACACACACACACCCACACACTGACATTCCACCATAATACTTACCTGTCCCTGAGTTTACAGACTGCCCCTAGTTTATTCTCTTAAGTTCCCCAGTCCATCAGTTCTGGATATTTACAGTCAATAATACCAATCATTAATATATTATTCTTCTAATTGCCTCGCAAAGTGATCACAAAACATTACCTGTTACTCCATTACCTCTTTGACTTGATTGGAGTCGGTTTTTCATAGACTCCCTGATGTCATCCAGTGTTCACCCTGTGTTTGTCCAGACATCCTGAGCATGGTCCCCATATGTTAGGGGCTACTACAGTCACTCAATAATGTCATGCACTGGAGTGTCATACATAATTATTGTTCAGTAGATGCAAGATCTGTTGCTCTATTAACTTTTAATGTGGGCTGCAGTAATATTTGGAAACACTCTCTGGTGTTATATAGTAATTCCCCAATGCATCTGTAGTGCTGCATACATGGGTATTCTTTCACCTTTCTGGTGATTGCAATTATAACAGCATCCCTGCTGTCTACTTTCCATCCCAATGCATGTTCCATGCTGCAGACCTTATTATATTATCAGCTGTCATGAGATTACATGTCAGACAAGTATTCCTGGTGTCTCATGTGTCTATCCACGTCCATGTACTGCACAATTTCAAAGGGAAGTCGAGAGGTATGAACAACCCCATACTCACATGTGCATGCATGGACACACACACAAACACCCACACACATACACACACACATATCCTACATACATCAACCCCCCCTCCACTCCACCAGATTGCACTTACAGACAAAATTACACCCCCCCCACACATACACACACTTACAGGTGAGGTTGCACAAAGATATCACACACAGACCTCCCATTACCCATCTGTCAACATGCATGACATATGGCACTCAACAGTATGCAGTGCAGCCATAGTCAATCCCAGCTAGCAACATTATACATCTCTGTGATGCATGGGTTGTGTTAGTAGGTGATGCCCCTTCCCCTGGAACACACTGCACCCATGTACACAGTATTGCTGTGCACCTGTTCGGTACCCTGGCATGTGCTGTGCACCATACACCATTGCTGAATGTGTATTATTGTGTCAGTTCTGTTTGCTCTGCTGCTCACAGCCTCTATGTGTTTGTCCAAAACATACCTGGGATGATATGTGGACAGATGTAATTTGTGAATGCCTGATGTCTGATTTACAGATCTCATCATCAGTGGTGCATGTATGGCCAATACAAGACAATTACACTGACAACCTTCAAACCTTACCATGGCTATGGGGAGTGTACACACCCTTATTGATATGATGCCTTCTTCCTTGATATGGCATGGGACCACATTACTGCATATGTTACCGTTACATGAACCTGATATGTGACATATGACCTGTACAATCAAATGCAGTGTCAAACAAATGTGTTAGTTGTGCAGATGCTGATTGAGATGCATACACTTTGTGGGTGCATATGTGTACATGCCCTTATCATGATGGTTTGTTGCACCTACTGTTATGTGTACTACAGCAATCACTAATCCTGGCAGGGGTATACTAGCATGGGCCATCTGCATTTGCCAGTATTTGGTTAGTCTGCCCTACAAATGTCCCCCAACTCAGCATGATTGCAAGGTCAACTCATGTACACATCCCTTGGAGGTCATCCAGTGCCATCACTATTGCTGTGGAGTCAGTGTTATGTTTGCCACAGTTCCTGACCTGAACTGTGTGCAGATACAGCCATTTGTAGCATCCTTTGGATCTCAGCTTCAGTGCACTGTTTTGTCATGATGACAACCCCTCCCCACCTTCAGCCTTTTTGAAGATGCTTGACAACTATGGCCTAGGCATGTGAGTGTCATTTTGCAGTGTCCCAAACACTGAACACCATGTGTACCAGCCTATTCCCAGGTAATGAATGGCAAACATACAGGTGTACACTGGCACTGGCAGGGTACGGATGGGGATGATGGGCCTGAAGTTGGGTGAGGTACTGGTTGTGCAGAACATGTATCTTAATTGAAACTGTTTGTAGGTTTCCAGTGTGGTCTTGGTCCACCATTACGCATAACAATGCATACCTTTTGGGGACCTTTTCTGTTATGCATATGCTACTTGTTGAGAGGCCTGGCTGATGTTGCCTGTGGTACAACTGTCCCATCTGATTACCATAACCCATGGGCGACACTTATGCAGAGTCCAAGCAATTGCTTACATGGGTACTGCACAGCTAGTACTTGCTAGACATTCCTGCAACCCCCTCAGTGTTGTGGCATGTTACTAGGCAACCTGCATGACCGGTTTGCAACATGAGACATCATCTGTCTTGGATGGCCATCTGTTTATTTTCTACATTAATCCTGTCCCATATATCCTCGCCACATACATTACTGTCTGCACTTTTTGCCATGGTATATGCAATGGTGAGGTATGGCTACATGTCCAACTCCTGGATACTACCTGTTGGGTATGGGGTCCATGCCATGGCACCTAAGATGTGTGCAAGCCATGGCTGCCTCTGTTGCAGGTAAATGGGGATATTTGATGGCCAAACATCTTGGACAGGAGACCATTTATTGGTGTGACATTGGGGACTTATACTTCCTGGAAGGTCCATACTCATGAAGAATGCATGCTGTCAGTACCTCAACAGCTGCTTCCACTATATGTTATCTGGAGTGTATGCACACATATGCTTCCAGAGTTTGTGAAGGTATGTATTCCCCATATTTGCTGTCCTAGCATAGGATTCAATATTACACATTCATTGCTCATGTTAGGACCATATTGCAGGTTGTGAGGGTAGTGGACTGCAGTACTGTGATATGCCGTTGTGTAGATCTGTAAAGGTTGCCATTGTAATACTGGTATATACACTTTTGTAGCACTGTATAAGGGTGATGTTTCAGACATGTCCCTACTGTAGGCCAATTGTCCCACCATTACGTTCATCTCTGTGTACATATTTTGCAATGACAGGATGTTAGTTATATTGCAGGAGTCTGACATATCCTTCAGATGCACTATAATGGTGACCACTGTAATGCAGTGCAGTTAACAGCAACAATACATGAACATGTACAGCATGCATTATGGGTAGGTGTATTAAATGTGTGCATGGAATATACCATGGCCATTACATGACCAGTGTATTGGCAAACCTGAACAAACAGCATACTCACCAGCTACAGGCTGCTGCCCTGGAGGTATACCAGAGGGACCTACATAACTGTATGAGAGATGTGATGTCAATAGCCACATCTGTGGCATTGGTACAGGGTGGGTGCAGCATTACAGTACATCAACAGTACAAGTGCACAATACTACAGATTATCCACATCTGTTTATTACTCAACGCAGCAACAGACTATATATATTTCATCTCACATATGCATGATCTAACTCTACAGATGCAGATGGATACACAACAATGGCCTACTGATGTGCCCTGTGGCCTTACCTGCACTCTCCTCTGCCATTGTGTGGGTAGCATCCACCTCCACTATGCCCTCCGCCAGGTGTTGTGTTTGCGGGAGGGCAGGTGCCCCAAGGCTGGCAAGGAGTTCCTCAACATGTGTCAAGGTGGGGTGGATGGCATGACCCCACCTTTTGCAAGCAGGTCTCCCCTGACCGCAGCAGCATGCCGACAGGCTTGGCAGAGCAGATCAGTGCATCAATGACGGACCTGCTCATAACTGCGGTTATGCAGGTCATCATTTACCCTGTGGACAAGAGCATTCCACAGGGTGGTCCACTCCTGCAGATCATGGGCTGTACAGCCAAACAAGGTGTGGTACTGCTGCACCTGGTATGAGATGATGACATCATTCTCCTTCACTGCATAAATTGGCAAGCGTTCCCTCAACATATTGCCTAAAAGACATAAAGATGCAAACAGGTCTGAGGACATCCTTCTGCAAGGTTATCATAGTTGCTAATACAGATCTCTGTCTCCGCCCAGCATATCTGCAACAACAATCAGATCACACAACCAGCATATCTGCAACAACAATCAGATCATATAACTCAATGGTTATGTCTACAGAAGACCTACCATTGGGACATATATCATATTGTACAACAATTTTTCCTGTGTTTGTAGTCATGTTCCATGTTGGGACACTATCATTGGTGGCCTGATAAGGACAATGTCATCTGCATACCATTGTAAGGGCCACTATGGTTCCATATATGCATGTGTTCTGTTTGTTATCTGACTGTTGCACATCTGTTGTTTTGTGTTAATTGGGATATCTTTGCATGCTGTTAGACATAATCCAGGAATGTGTGGACTATTACTACCCAAATATGTTCTATAACAGTGACACAATAGCAGGTTTGGGGAACAGTTGCCAGCAGAACCACCTCTGCCACCACATCTGGCCATGTTACAAGGCCACATCACATGTGGGACCCACCCTGGGACCTCCTCATCTACTGATCCTGCACTACTTTCAGGTGGAACCACCTCAGGAGATGGTGTACACCCCCACGGGAGCACACACAGACAGGATCCTGTCACCCAAAGTCAGATCCAGGGTCTGGTGCATAGGGAGCTCCACAGAGACTTGGGGGATGTGTTATAGCACCTTGAGGCCCACAGTATACACTCACAGAGTCTGCATGCTTCACCTGCTTAGCTCCGAGCCCGGGCACCTTCAGGGCTGTGAAGCTGATGTTGTGATTGCCCATAGGTGAGGACCTTGGTCCCATTGTTTCCATATGGGGCTCATGGGCTTCCACGTCACAGACAACACTCCCCATCCAGGGTGTTTACCCACCACATGTGTCATATACCACCCCTGTATGCTGTCTTCTCTATCTTCCAACCCAACCTACCTCCACAAATGTACCTACTATCCTTCCCCAAATTACCAATCCCAACTTCATAAACAAGGGCGATGTGTTCCCTACATGGTGTCACACCTGACATAACCGTCCATTTTGCACCCACTTACTGCTGTATATATTTGTGTGTATTGATATGTGTGATGTTCCCTCACACATATCGTGCATCACTATCATTCAACAGTAGGGGACATGTATTTATATAAATATGTGTGTGTGTGTGTGTTTGTATATATGTAGACATACACATATAGACACACACACACACACACACACACACACACACACATATATATATATATATATATATATATGTGTGTGTGTGTGTGTGTGTGTGTATATATATATATATATATATATATATATATATATATATATATATATATATATATATATATATATATACATATCTGAAATACTCCAAAACGACAAACTGTTGAACACGAACCCAGTAGCACAATAACAAGTGCCGGACAGGCAATTTTCAAATTGAATTTATTGTGAAATAAAATAAATGGTAAGCGCTTTCGGCTATGCAATGCAAGCCTTCATCAGACAATCTATAAAACACATTATTTCAATTTATAAAGCTTGTAGCATATGACCAATTAATTAATTAGCCAATGGTATTCAGCTCATTAACATTGAATACATTTCTAATCCTAGTTCAAACATAAAATATTCCATGGCTAAGCTATTATAATTGTACATACTATGAGTTTGTTTAAAACATGTATATAAAATAAATAATACTTAAAAACATGGTAATATAACTTATATTCTAACCAAAGAATATGTGAATGAATATATACAGATTTATCTATTAAAAGCTCTAAGCTTTAATATACTGGCAATGGATATAGATTCATTTAATCCTGGAAAATGTGTGGCATTCAGATGAACCTGCCACCAATATTCCTTGGGCTCTAAAATTAATTTCCAAGAACCTTTCCTAGGAGATGGTCGTACTTGTTCTAGTATTATGAAGCTGAATCTATGTGTATCATTATGCAAAAGATGCCTGAATAGAGCATTATTAGTTGATTTTCTAGCAATGTCATAAACATGCTCATAAATACATTGTTTTATTTTTCGCTCAGTTTTGTCTATATAGAAAACCGAGCATTGTCCACATATTGCAGCATAAACTACTCCAGTGGCATTACAGTTATATTTTCCTTTTACTTTGATGTAATTGCCATTAATGTAAACATGTTCAGCCTCAATAACATATGAACAATAACTGCACATATTGCATTTTCTCATACATCCATTATTAAAATCTAATATAGCTCCAATATTGCACCAGTCCTTTAAGTTTTTATTCCTTTTATATACAATTGAAGGCTGCTTTCCTAATACATTTTTCAATAGCATGTCACCACTCAATAAAGTCCAATTTTTCATGATTAAATCTTTTATGTAATCAGAATCTTGCGTGTATGTAGTGATGAACGTCAAATTACACTTTGTATTATGCCTGTCATTAGTAGTGGTATCAGAAATTCTACCATGATTATTTTGTGTAATTGTTGAATGTTGATTGCAAGCTGTAGAATCTTGCTGACTACCACCAACAGTGACTGTATTTCCTAACAATGTTTTATAAAATCCGTTAGATCGTTTAATTATAACTTCATTTAATATACCATCCACAAACTGTTTTGGATAATCTCTGTTTAAGAACATGTTTGCTATGAATTGACATTCATTTACAAATTCATCAAATATTGTGACAATACATGCAGCTCAAACCAATTGGCCTTTTAACACTGTTTTTTTATGTGTGGAGGATGATGGCTGTCGAAATGTAGAAATTTATTGGAATAAGTTTTTTTACGATAAATATTAGCTTTTAAAGAATTCTTATATGTATCTTTCTGTAAATGTATATCCAAATAAGCTATACTTTCATTTCCTATTTCATGAGTGAAAACCAAAAATTCAGTGGTATTATTTATATATTGAATGAAAGCCTCAATTAGTTGTGCTGGACCCTTCCAGATGAAAAACAAATCATCTAGAAACCGGCTATACAACTCAATATACTGCATAAATTCTGATGGAAATAAATATCTATTTTCCCAAACTGCCATGATAACATTTGCATATAAAGTGCCTACAGGAGAGCCCATCGCCACTCCCTTTATTTGTTTGAAATATTGACCATCATGAAAAATATAGTTGTTAGTTGATACCAATTTTAACAAATCTACCATGGCATTAAGCTGATCCTGAGGTGTTGGTGCTATTTCAAAAAATAAATCAGAAAACCAAGTAATACCTAACTGATGAGGTATACAAGTGAAAAGATCTTTGACATCAACTGTGATGAAAGTAATATTGTTCACATTACTAATGCTTAAATTATTTATTCTAGTGAGAAAATCCCAAGAATCCCTACAAATGTATGCTAAACTTTTTATTTTTTCTTTTAATGTAGTGTCAATATATTTTGCTATATAATAAGTTTTAGAACCACCTGCATCAACTATAGGACGCATTGGTGGAGTCTGCAAATTTTTATGTATTTTAGGTGCTCCGAACATTATAGGAATCTTGGGATTATTCACTTTCATGTACAAATATGCCTCATTGGTTATTTGCCTCTGCCAAAGCATGTCCTCAAGACTATAGTCAATTCTAGAATAGGAAATGTTAATTTCACTAATTGAGACTTTTATATAAGCTTCATCAAACAATATATTTGTTAACTGTTGATTGTAATCATGCAAATTCATTATGACAAGTCCACCACCTTTATCCGGCTGCATAATCCGGATGTTATCATTGATTTTTAAATCATTTATCATGTCCCTTTGAGTTTTCGTGAAATTTGTTGGCATCTTAGTTGTTGCTTCTATTTTCTCTTTTGTTGTTGAAACTGATATGATGCCTGAAATCAAGTTCACATATATCCTCAAACAACTTTATTTTGGGATGAAGAGGTGGATTCATAATGCTAGGTATACGACAAAAGTTTTTGTCATTTGTTTCCATGAACGTAGCTTGTTGATGTAAGACAGCTAAATTGATTTTCCTGGTAAATAATTTTAATTCTGTGACCAAATCAATTATTTTAGCCCTGCTTGTGGGAACAAAGGTGAGGCCTTTACTAAATGTATTTGCTTGTTCAGCTGTAATCACAGCCTCACTATAATTGTAAATATGGAAGTCACCCTTAGTGTTAGAAATTAACTGATATGAATTTACTGCACTTTGACTGCCATTTAAACTGTTATATGAAACGTTATGTGAACTTACTGGACTTAACTGTGATTGCTGCGTGAACCAGTCCTCTGTTTGTTCCACACTCGGGAGCTGTTGTTCCTCATATTGTAATTGCCCTTGTTGCGAAGATGTTCCGAACGTCGCAAACTGCCATCTTCTAAAGGGAATTCTTGGTTATTACCATTTGCTTGCATAAGCGGTTGAGAATCATCCCCAAATTGTGAATTGTTACGCGTTGCTTCCTTGCGCCATTGCCCTTGCAATGGTTTCGGATAGGCCAGCCCCTTGGAGTAGTCCACTCAATCTCTTTCCAGTTTATGATTTTTCCTTCCCACCACAATAACACTGTACTTATCTATTTTATTGAACACCTCTGTGTATTGATGATGACATGCTTTAAATGCCGATTGTTGTTTTATTTTTGTATCCATACTTTGAATTTCTGCATTAAGTTGCTCCATTTCGATATTATTGTATTTTATGAGAATCTGTAGAAACTCACACCCCTGTCGATTGAATAACATTAGTAGCTCCTTATGAAGTGCACTATTCTCCTTTAAAGCTGTAGGATACTTCCAATATCTTAAGCCTTTTGGGATCTGTCGTCTTTTAATGCATTCTTTAAAATAAATATTTTCATGTACTAATCTGCGATAACGCCATACCAGGTCATGGAAATCATCCACCATTTGTGAGAAACTAGGGATATTAGTATTCTTATCTGCACCATTGAATTTAACTTGGTTAAGCCATTGTTGCAATTCATTGGCATTAAATACCGCAATATTATTGTGTAACTCATCCTGTTCATGTGCTGGTACTTGCCCTGGAGGAATACTGTCCATGCTATCGACACTGTCATTTCTGTTATTACTGAAGTTTGGTAATCTCGGTGCTCCACCATTACCAGACATTTGTTGAATTAATTGAGTAAGACTTAGAACCGACTGCTGTAGTTGATCAAATTCGGTTCTTGTAACCATTGTGTCCACCTCTTGCATGCTGCCGGTTGCCATAAACTACTGAAATACTCCAAAACGACAAACTGTTGAACACGAACCCAGTAGCACAATAACAAGTGCCAGACAGGCAATTTTCAAATTGAATTTATTGTGAAATAAAATAAATGGTAAGCGCTTTCGGCTATGCAATGCAAGCCTTCATCAGACAATCTATAAAACACATTATTTCAATTTATAAAGCTTGTAGCATATGACCAATTAATTAATTAGCCAATGGTATTCAGCTCATTAACATTGAATACATTTCTAATCCTAGTTCAGACATAAAATATTCCATGGCTAAGCCATTATAATTGTACATACTATGAGTTTGTTTAAAACATGTATATAAAATAAATAATACTTAAAAACATTCTAATATAACTTATATTCTAACCAAAGAATATGTGAATGAATATATACAGATTTATCTATTAAAAGCTCTAAGCTTTAATATACTGGCAATGGATATAGAGTCATTTAATCCTGGAAAATGTGTGGCATTCAGATGAACATGCCACCAATATTCCTTGGACTCTAAAATTAATTTCCAAGGACCTTTCCTAGGAGATGGTCGTACTTGTTCTAGTACTATGAAGCCGAATCTATGTGTATCATTATGCAAAATATGCCTAAATAGAACATTATTAGTTGATTTTCTAGCAATGTCATAAACATGCTCATAAACACGTTGTTTTATTTGTTTATGACATTGCTAGAAAATCAACTAAAAATGCTGTGGACATAGCCTAACATTAGTTGGGTATATATAGGGACAGATTGCAGGTAAGCTTATTACACACCTATGGCATTTGTGCATGCTACATTACACATTAACATGGCTGTCCTGCAAGTGGTGGGCTCGGGAACTTATATGTCCATCATAATGGCATTACTTCCACCACCAGCTACTGGCTACACTAATATACATGTCTTGCGGTAAAGAACACACATTATGATGGCTTACATCTTGCCAGTCAGTGCTGATCTGTACAGTTGACAGGTATGGCCCACTGCCCACAGGGACAGACACTAATGTCCATAGCAATTGTTCAGCTGGACATCATTACAACACCTGATGGCACATATAAATCATTCCACCTCATCTATCCCATTATTATGGACCAAGTACTACATTCAATCACATCCATAGATGCTTCACATACCTGTTGTGGGAATGTTCTCTCTTCTATATACAATTTGCTGTGTGGATGGATGGATTGATGGATGGATGGATGGATGTGTGTTTGTTGTTTGTCTTTTTTTTATTTCTCTCTCCCTCTCTCTCTATCTTGGTCTCTCTCCACTAAATGTATTGAGCTGCTTTGAATAGATTGCAGCATGGATTTTGTAGGTGATGCACATGATCAGGTGATGACCTCTGAACAAATCAGTTTCCACTACTTGCTACCTGCATGCAGCATGTTGAGTAGTACTTCCAATTACCACTGTCATGGCAACCCACTACTATAAATTCCTACATCTTGTGGGCATGGTCCCTTTACCTTTCCTGTATGGAGGGCATCCTTCCTGTGTGTGGGCAGCAGTGTTACAGACAGCAGGTAGCAATACCTCTTATAAAAGGACTTGCAGACTCAGGCCAGCTACATATTTGTATAAGGTTCCAGACCTACAGACAGTGTGAGTAATGTTGTAATATGCATTGTATACCACTAGTGTTACAGGGTTTGTGTGTACATACTAGTTTAACATGAAATGCAGTCTGCATAGCTCTCAACTGTGGGCCTATCCACATGATGGCCAGAGGATTGCCTGCTATGTTTTGTCTGTCCATCACACAGGTCTTGTATCAGATATATCACTGACATTCTGTCTGTTGAGTGCTATCAGTACATGGCTACATCCATTTGTGTTTCTGACTTCATATTCCTGACTAAGGGTATGTTGCCAACTATCCTGTAACACCAGAAACTTTCTCAGTGTATAACAACACTATTGCAAATATGGCCCTGTGTTCTAGCCTCTGTACTCCACCTATATACCAGGCTTTGTCCATATGACATGCAGTAAGAGGTTGTTATGTAGTGACCTGTGATTATGTCATGTTGCCATGTTGCCATTCCTACCATTTTTCCAGTTATGCTGTGGTCCCCACACATATTGTGGGGTAGGGTCCATATATATATATATATATATATATATATATGTAGGTCAGAGTACGTAGCACTGTTATATGCCCCTGTAAGTCATTCTATGGGGGAGGGGTATGCACCATATATAACCCAGGCTGTTACATGTGAGGGGTATCAGTAGTAAGACACCTTAAGGTATATGGCTGTACATTTTCATACATTTCACCTTGGGAACATTGTTGGCCTAGTGCTTACTGTCATACAGACAGTTCTGTTTGTCAGTGTGATAGTGATGTTTTCAGTTAAGCATTATGCAACAGATACATCCTCATTGTGACAACTTAATTCTTTTCCCCCTAGGGGATGAGTACAGAGTGTAATTTGAGGCTGCTGAACTATACATTTGCATTACTTACTGTTGATTGATTGTTATCCTCTGGCCCAGTCTTTCTTTACTGTTGTACTACTTGAAGGCCTTGGCCTGGACAGCAACATATGTTATGCTTTCGGATTACTGTATAAAATTATCTGCTTGAGAGTTGCATTACTCAGTTAGTATGTATTTCAAACACCTAACAGCTATATGACATGGCATATACAACTGTAATAGTACACAAATAAACATTTCTTATGTATGCAAACCTGTATGTAGTGTCATATCCTTTGACTTCTTTGTGGGGATATGTTTCATACAATAATTGTCTTTTCTATGAGAGTATCATACACTGTCCATTTTAAAAGGTGGGAACTGTAGGAATACTGGCTGTTCAATATGATGCGCACCCTCTAAATATGTATCTTCCTATACATATCTATACGTAGTAATATATGTATATGGGTGTGTATGTGTGTATATATATATATATATATATATATATATATATATATATATATATATATATGTATGTATGTATCTAGATATATGTGTGTGTGTATATGTATCATTGGAATGTTTATTGCTTCCACATTGTATATTCCCTATGGTAGCCAGACTGTACTGTGTAATATGTTATTGATACCATCCAGACATCATACAGGTGGGATGGATTACTGTTAACTTTTTGTGGCTATGTTGTGTAGGGTCCTGGGTATGGGACGTGCAGATGTTGGTATTGTGATGCAAAGCAGATCTGTTTGGCTGTAGGGAAGGGTATGATATCAATAATTACAAGAGGTACATAGCTTGGGTCCCCTCAACCACATTAACAGTGCCTTTGGTCATATTTGTATTTGTTGTGTTCTCTTTTATGTCTATATATATATATATATATATATATATATATATATATATATATATACATACACACACACACGCACACACACACAAACACACACACACACGCACACACACACATCTACATGTATAAATACATTTATTGTACTGTTGAATGACTCATTACTTTCTTAGTCAGTGCTGTAATCTGTACCTTACAGGTATTATTACACTACCCTATGGCCTTAGTCTGGACACTGGTATGGTTGCAGACAACTATATACATGAACTGTGTTTTACCTGCAGTATACACCTCTTACCTGGTATACCTGTGGAGGTATTGTTTGTTAATACTAACTGACTATTTCTACGCATATTCCCTGATTCCAGGTTGATGTTATGCACATACCTCTCCATCTCTTATTGCACACAGTCTGACCAAGTCTTGACAACATGCAGGTGAAACTGGGACATATTTTGACTATTGCCCTCATAAACCTTTGGTGAGTTGCTACAATGACAAGTTTGTCTTCATATACATTTTCCGAATATTTACAGGTCTGACAGTCAGTTGTTTGACATTAAATGCTGCCTAAATGTCAGAGATCAACACACTAATATGTCAGGGGGAGAGGGTAACAGGCAGCAGATATGGGACAATTATCTGGACATTCTGGACAAATCTGTACAGTTGAGGGGTATGATTCTGCATACAGCTTACTACCACTTCCAGGATTCAGACCATGGCTGTGTCTGCTAAAAATAAAACAGTGCACAATCACAGTGGAGTGTGCTATATAGATATTGCTGTGTATCTCTTCTCTGATTTCTGTCTATAAGTCTCCTATGGTTTTACAATCTGGCCTTGTACTTGCAACACTCTTATACAGGGTTTCCTAGACAGTCTTATTATGTAGCACTGTGTGGATGACAGTGATGAGTAATACCTTATTATTCAGAGAAACTGCAACACTAACACTGCCATACAATGCCAGACTAAACAGTACCAGTCCAGGATTTCAATAGTTTATTTCTAGGCACCGTTTTCATATCTGACAGACCTGTGGGGGGAATGTTTGTTAACACTACCTGAATGTTGCTACATATATTACCAGATTCCACATTAATATTATGCACATACGTCTCACTCTGTTACTGCCCACACTCTGGTCATAGCTTCACCACATGGGGTGGGGATGGGACATACTTTGCTTATTACTCTCATAACAACTTGGTGAGTTGCTAGAGTGACAGGTTTGTTTTACAGTTATGATGTCTGACAATCAGTCGTATGTCGTTATATGCTGCCTAAACTTCTGGGATGATCCCACTGATTTGCCAGGGGGAAAGGGTGACAGGCATGGGAATTACACCAATTGTCTGGAATTTCTGATAATATCTGTATAGTTGTGGAGCATGATTCTGCATACAGCTTACTACCACTCCCAGGATTCGAACCATGGCTGTGTGTGCTAAAAATGCAACACTTCACATCTCAGTTGAGTGTGCTATTTGGAGTATGTTATCTAACTTTTCACTGCTTTCTGTCTAAGTCTCTTTCAGTTGTACAATATGACCTTGTGATTACAACAGTCGTATACAGACATTCCTACACATTTTATTTATGTAGGACAGCACTTTTAAGAGATTGCAACACTATATTACCATATGATACCAGAGTAAACACAAGCAGTCCAGGAGTTAGACCTTTATTGCCAGGCTGTTACCCTTTTATTTACATACAACCTATATGAGACTCTTCCTGCCATATTGTCTGGTTTATTCAGTACATGCCTTACATAATACAGGTTTTATACTGGCAATTAACTTTCTATTACTTTTAGATTTATTTCCTATGACAGTACATGCAAGATTATTACTAACCTGCTTCACAATGCAGCCTCTGCAGCTTACAGGCATGGGCTTCCTGATTCACAGCCCACTCTGCTGCCACTGTCAAAGACATAAGAGGAATATTTAGCCATACCTATCCATAATATACATGAGCTGGCAATTATTAAACAGGTAGTAGGATGAGTAATTACATATGGCTGGGACATCACCCAACTGCCTAGCCGATTGGATTCACTGATCCAAGAGCTCCCTCTTCCTGGATTTCAGGTTGGTATAGTGATGCCTGACCTGATCACCAGTTCAGGGGATGCCAGTGGCACTGGTGAGGTCATGGACAAGATGGTCCTAGGCTTCCCCTTAATATTTGGCAGCCTGGTACTGGCCCTGCAGCAGTCTCTGTTCATGGCCTTTAAGAAGGAGTCCTGCTATGACTTTGGACTCCTGGATGCCTCATCGCTGTGCCCGGAAACACAATCCTTCTCCCACACAGGCCATAGTGCCTACAGGAGGAAGCTACAACCAGTTATGAGATGTACTCCCTCCTGTGGGGTTTAAATCGGGCCAATTTCCTGCACTTTGCCATGATTGGACGGTTTTGAAAATGCTAAGCTATGGACAAACCTGCTTACCTAAGGCTGGTATTGATTAAAGGGGTATACCAATGGGCAGATTGATTTAGCTGGCCTACCCATTGCTTACACCTAGTATGCAGGGGTGTGCAATGCTTACCATTGCTTATTTTCTAATTTGCGCACTATTTGCTGTTTGGCATTGATTTATCATTCATTGCATGTTATATATTAGTTTAGTTTCTGTGATTCATGTGTACGTACACTGTATGGGGTTCTTGTGTTTATTGGGGGATTTCACCACTTTATTACAATGACACCTCACATCTGAACTTAATGCAGTACTCCAGTTCACATAGTTCTGTTATGTAGTAGGTTATACAACACAAAACTGTATACAGATTCCTTTCACATATAAATTGTGATTTTGCTATAGTGAGGATCTGTTTGGGGATACCTCAATTTTCTGTACTGCTGTGATGGCTTACTGGGTAACTGCTGTGACTGTAGTGTATGGGGTCCTGGGTTCAAGACCTACCAGGGTGGTCTAATTTGTTGCTGGGCAGAACAGCGGCTGTTGGATACAGAATGATTAAGGCACTTTTAAGCAGTTGTAAGCAGGTCTGCGTGGGTTTGTGTGATGGTAAGCAATGTTAACTTCCAGTTAAATATGCTTACGGAGAGTTAACTTCAAAATTTCTTAACCTGTGTGTGCATTTCTTACCCCCACGCAAACAGGCTTAAACCTGCTTACTACTGTTTAAAACTGCTTACTCCCGCTTACCCCCACACAAATGTAGACAGAAATGAAACATGGCTCTTGGGAAAGTGGTAGATTTAGACACTCTATGGATTTATCATTCATTACACATTATACCTTCATTTTGTATCCCTGATTCATGTGTACATATACTGTATAAGGCACTTGTGTTTATCTGTGGATTTTACCACATTATTATAATGATACCTCAAATCTGCACTTAATGCAGTACTCCAATTCACAAATATATGTTATTTAGTAGGTTATACAGCAAAAAAATGTTCATAAAGTGATTTCACATGGAAAATGGAATTTACTACAGTGGAATCGAACTAGGAATGACTGCTAGTAAAGTGAACGTTCTGACCACTACACTATTGCAGTACTGCTTCATTTGCATGCATCTTGCTATTTATCTTCTTGTGCTATTTAAGCTACAGTATGCGTAGCTAAGCAATGGGCAAACCCGTGCACCTCTGGTTAAATTTAATCTGTTTGATAAAAAAAAATTCTCTACCGTTATTTTCTCTAGGAAGGGACAGACTACACTTATTGCTGTGAATTCCTGCATGCATCTACACATTTGGCAGACATCCTAACAACCCCCATACCTCTCAACCTCTTCATGCAATTTATCTGGACAAAGATTGACAACATGAGGTCCAACTACGGACATATTTTACATGCTGCTCTTATAAACTAGGGAAAGTTGCTAGTGTAACAGGATTTATTTTAATATACGTTTTCTGATGGATTTGAAGTCTGAAACTGAAATGTATGCCATTATTTACCAACTTCAGTCCTGAGATCATCCTAGTGATTTGCCAGGACAAATGGGGTGCTGTGTGGGTAAGATATCTGGATATTCTGCGATGATTTGTACAGTTGGGAAGTATGCAGCCTCCTATGAGCATTCTCGCTCATTGTCATTGCCAAGCGGCACTTCCTGAGTGCAGAGGCATGTGTATTGTGAGAGGTCTGCTCTCAGATACACCCCCTGTACTCATCCATGCTCTGTGTCCATTTAGGAGCAGAGGCAGTGTGCCATCATTACTATGCATGGTGCACCGCCGTGCTGCTCCTAATCGATCGTTTCCATGCAGGAATAAGCTATTCCTGCAGGGAACCTTACTGAATCCCGGGGATATTTATTTTACATTTGTTTACAGAGGGGGTCTGACTGGACAAAGCTGTCCATTTTCAGTGGAGGCCCAGGGAGAAAAGCTCCAGAAACAATTGCTAACATATTATACATAAGATATTTACATGAGCATTGTGGGTTGCACATACAGTTATAAAATATAGCAGATAACATATGATCGCATAAAATATTTACATAAGCATAATGGTTTAGACATACAATTAAAAGTATAGCAGGTAGTAACATATGATTGTTGTTCATACAGTATGTTTAGTCCAGATAATCATGAAGCTGTAATGAAGATAAGAGAAGAAAGGAAAAACTAAAAATACTAGCCAGTTTGTCAAAGGAGGAGAATATAGACAAGTTCATATGAGGTTCATTGACATTTTAATGGAAAGCTTTTCAACTTACTGTAGGGGAGAGTTAGTGGGTATAGATGGGACAGTGGGGAGTAGGCAGGAGTGAGTTGGTAAGTAACGTGTGATAATAAATATAGTGCACCTGTTACAGTTTTAAAGAAGAGGTCGGATAGTGGGTAGGGGAAAGGTGTTAGAATATGTCAGCCAGGCAGCTGCACATCCAGGAATTGTTTAGTTGGGAAATAAGCTGTTTTTGGAGAAGGTTTTGTTAGGCTGTACCCTGATTTGTAGTGGTAGGGAGTTCCAAGTCTTGGCAATGGTGCTAGAATACAGGGAGTCACCAGAGCTGTAATGGCTTTTGGATATTGCGATTAGTGCATTGTTAGTGTTTCTAAGTTCTCGGTTATTGGAGTAGAGGGAGATCAGGTCTTGTAAGGCTGAAGTTTTGTCACTTTGGTACAGTATTTGGTGAGCTAGAAGAAGTTTGTTTAGAGCTAAGGTGTTAGGGAGTTTCAGCCAGGAAAGCGGTTTTAGGGTTTGACAGTGGTTGGTGCGGCAGGAGGAGTTTGTGGCAAATTTTGCTATTTTGTTGTAGCATACTTATAGCTTCTTTAAATCAATCTTGTTTAGATTAATTAGGACAGGAGAAGCATACAGTAAGGTAGAGAGAAGATGGGTATGAGCTGGGGTAACTTTACTGTTGCTGGTTAGGAAGTTTTTACATCTGTAAAGATTACCTATTTTTTGTTGACTTTGGTTATTGTATGAGCTATGTGTTTGTCAAATTTCGTATTATTGTCAATAATGACCCCTAGTAATTTGGTTTGTGTGACGGGGGAGATAGGGTGAGATTGGGGTATTATCTGAAGCAGAAATAGAGAACAGGGGAGTAGGTACTGCTGCTTTCCAAGGATGGAAGAGCATAAGTTGGGCCTTTTTAGGATTTAGTATTAGCTGGGAGTTTGTTAGCCAGGTTTCAATGCATGTAAAGGCTTGTTGGGTCTTCATGTAAAGTTGTTGGGTTGTGGGGGCAAAGCAGATTAAGGTGGATTCATCAGCATATTGAACCAAGTTTGCTAGAGGGGTGGTTTTATGAAGATTGTTTGTAAATATAGTGAAAAGTAGGGGTCCTAGGATTGATCCTTGGGGTACTCCTAGTTTTTCAAGACGTAGGGGAGAAAGGGAGTTTTTCCATTGAACAACTTGTTGGTGCTGGGAGAGATAGTCTTGAAACCATAATAGAGTGTGGGTAGTTAGTTTTAATTCTGTCAGTGATGTTAGAAGTTTTGTATGGAAGACTGTATCAAACACCTTTGATAAGTCAAGGAAAACTGCAGACACTAGTTGGCCATTGTTGCATTGCATATTTACTAGGTTACTAAAATGGATGACTGCAGTGGTAGTGCTATGGTTGGGGCAGAATCAATGCTGAGTTTCGGCAAGAAGATTGTTGGAGAGGAGATGTGTTAGGATCTGGGTGTGAATACATTTTTTTCAGTATTTTAGCTAGTGGGGAAAGTATAGCAATAGGGTGTTAGTTTGTTAGGTCAGTGGAAGTGCCCCTTTGTGTACTGGTATAATATAGGAAATTTTCCAGAGACGTGGTACCTTTTGTTCTGAAATTAATCTGTTAATGATTATAGAGACTGGGTAGGAAATGGTTTTGGTGGCTATTTGTACGAGTTTTTCAGGTAGTTTGTCTATTGCTAGGATAGTGGGTTTAAGTTTGGTTAGATGTCTATAGATGGTGTAAGTTGGTACAGGTTGAAGGATGAAGGAGTTGACTTTATTTGATGTGTTATATAGTATAGCGGGGGTTAAGGAAAG